>NW_026924045.1:0-22667 GCF_032062105.1 Saccostrea cuccullata | reverse complement strand
CAAAAAAAATCCACATTTTGACTATTATTTGCGTATAGATCCAATTTTACACCGGCAAAAATAAAAAAAATTCCCCAACTTTTATAAAATTCTAAATATTGTTTTCTCTGCATAGAAATATTTATCAATTTTGAGTTACATAAACGTTCTTGTAGTACTATTATCACATGGGTTATTAATTTCTTTTATGGGATAAGTAACACAGTATATAATTATAATTTAAAAAAATACAAATTGAAATCGAATATTGTAATACACAGGGCAGTAATGTACAAAATGATTTTTTTTTTTCATTTTCAACCAATAATTTGGAAGCATAGCATAAACGGTTTTCCTTAAGGATAATTGGTTTACGGTAACTGCCTGTTTCAATGAATAGTGATTGTGCACTGATTCTTAATTTTGTTAGCTGTGATCCTTCATGCTTTTTTTTTTAAAGGAAACTTTAAAGTAATCCTGCAATTTCGTAATCATTACAGTTTAAGATTTTACTACTGAAATAAAGTTTTCCAATGTTAGAAGTTGAAATTTTGCTCAATTAATAATAATGAAAAACTACTGTCATGTATTTTTTCTTTTATCTAACTATAATATACTAGTTACATTTTGTTTCTTTAAAAAAGGGCCCATTTAAACATAGAAAGGTTTCCCGGCGTCAGGGGCAGTTTACTGCACTTCCCGTCAATGGAAGTCAACTCGCTAAAGACGTACCTGCAAGATTAGAAGTTTGTAAATATCTGCTCTAAAATTACCACAGTCGGTCATCTGAAGTTGTGTTATTTCGGCCAAAGCCAAAAGAAAGTCCCACCAATAGACAGAAAATGCTTCCCCCCATCTTTCTTTCTTCACCTTCTGATTGCGAATACAGAGCAAGTACACCTGGGTAATAGAGAGAACAAACCGAGTGAAATGTTCGACCAACATTCAAAGATTTGAAAAAAGTTAAATTCAGTTAGAAAAACTATATTTTTTCAAGGGCATCAAATTATACTGAAAGACATTATAGTGTAAACCGATGTTTATCCAATATCGGTACGCATATTTTCGGATGTTTTTTTTTTTCCAGATGTTCTTCATGCAATAGGTTATATGAATATATATATTGCTTGACATATATGTTTTTGATATCATTTTATTCTTTTTATTATCTATTGTAAAATAATCAAAAAATGCTATTGTAGTACAAATTTCAAATAAATTTAATTGTCAACATTCCAAATATCGATGCTATATTTATACCACCACGGAGACATGCTTGAACATTTTGTTGGCGTGGCCTTCGCGTGTCTCAGAAGAAAGATGGACGTTCGTGACGATGCAGACATGTTTGTTCAAAGAGCAAACAAAAGATGGAAAATTAGGTCAAATAGCAATAAATCTAAGATATACTGCACCTAAGAACAATAAGTGACTGATAAGAAACATTAATGTTTTTACTTTAATTAGTAACAAATAAGAAAAGGTGCGCAAGGCATATGCTACTGGGATATATAATAATTATGAACAAATTAACCTCCACTATTGTACCCAGAGTACAAATGTAACGCTCATCCTCATCCCATTGCTGAATTTTATTTGATGCATTTCTCAGACTCTGTTGAAAGACATATTTCGAAATGTATTTTACCAATTATCAATTTATCAAACTGGCATTCAGTCGATATAGATGAGCGACCCGATTTTGAACCTAATTAATGAATGCTCCGATATTTTTATCAAGATAGCAGTTTGAAGGTGTTTTTTTTTTTTAAATAAAAATGTTCCACTAGAGGAATATGCCAAAGTTTGATTATTGTCCAATTAAATGTACCTTGAATTTAACATATAAGTATATGGACAGCGCATGTTATTTAAAGATAATGTAAATATTAATTAAATTTGAATTTCAAACAAATCTTTTAGTGAAAATATGTATAAACCCTCTCTTTATTAAACTATGATTGACCTTTGAGTTTGATCTACTTTTAAAAAACTTTAACCTTGGTTATAACTTTTGAACGGCAATGGCTAGGGCTTTTATTCTTCACAAATGTAATCTTTGTGACAAGAAATAAAATGAGTCACTTAACAGAAATTTTCACAAATTAAAAGTTTATTCGATCTTTTCATCAAGGGAAGATAATTCTTCAAAAGCGTTTCTAAAGATCCATGAGGCGCCGTTTTGGTATTTACCGCCAAAAAGTGATATCACCTATTTGAATAGGTGATATCACTTATTCGAATAGGTGAAATCGCCTATTCGAATTGAGAATATCACCTATTGAATTCATTTCCAAAGGTGATATTATCACCCATTTGAATAGCTAGGTGATATCACTTATTCGAATATAGGTGATATATATGGCACGCCAAATTCACAAAAATGAGATAAACCTAGTTTCACAATTGATAAACTAGGTTTATCGACTGTAAACTATAGTTTACAAACCGTAAACTATAGTTTAAGATTCGTTAAGTATAGTTTTCATCTGTAAAACTATATTTAACGGTCGTTAACTATAGTTTACGATTGCTAATCTAAGTTTATCTGTCTGAATAAAGCGTTAACAATAGATTTTGTTGATAAACATAGATCCACGTTTGTAAACTATAGTTTACAATCTAAATATAGTTAAGAGTTGTTAATCATAGTTTCACAAATCGTGAAACTGTATTTATCAGATCGTTAACTATAGTTAACGGTTTGTAAACTATAGTTTACAAATCGTGAAACTGTATTTATCAGATAATCTATGTTTTGCAATCGCAAATGATAGTTTTTGGTGTTAAGTATAGTTTGCGGTTGTGAAACATAGATTATCGCGTTAACTAAGTTTAAATGTAAAATATAGATTAACGTTGTTAACTATAGTTTACAGTCCGTAAACTATAGTTTACAACCGATAAACCTAGTTTATCGATTGTGAAACTATGATTTGCTCATTTTTGTGAATTTGGCGTGCCATAGATATCACATATTGGAAATGAATAGGTGATGTCACCTGATCGAATAAGTGATATCACCTATTCAATTTGAATTGGTGATATCACCAATTCGAATAGGTGATATCACCTATTTGAATTTCTTACAACAATACATAATGAATGCTCCTTTTTATATATAGATAACCATCAAGAAAATTCGGACTACCCAGTTTTCATGAGTTTTTCACGATTTTTCTTATAGTATACGTGATAGATAAGTGAAATAAATGAATCTGTGAGGAAAGCAAACTACGATTTCTACTAGGGTTGCTTAAAATTAAATGAAATATTATAATCAATTGTTTCCTAGAATGGTAAAACGAAAGTGAAAGTAAGTAAGATTTAGGGATGTATATATAGTTTTGGGAGCCATTGTTATTTCATAAATACTCGTAATTTGAAAAGGGTGATATCACCTATTCGAATAAGTGATATCACGTATTCAAAATGACATGGTAATATCACCTATTCGAATAGATTATATAGCCTACCCAATTTGAATAGGTGATATATATCACTTATTCAAATGAGTGATATCACCTATTCCAAAGGAATGGGTGATATCACCTATTCTAATTAGTGATATCACCTATTCGAATAAGTTATATCACCTTTTCAATAGATGATATCACAAATTTAAATTAAATGTGTGATATCACCTATTTGAATAGATGATACTGTACTAACCTATTCGAATAGGTGATATCACCTATTCAAAATCTAAAAGGTGATATCACTTATTCGAATAGATGATATCACTAGTTGAATAGGTGATATCAACTATTCGAATAAGTGATATCACTTTTTGGCAGTATAATTAATACCAAAACTGTGCCTCATAAAATTCCCAGGTTAGCTTGGACTTTCGGGGCTATATTTTAGGCCTTTCTCTTGTAAGTGTGTACTCTTTATGCTCATTTGGGCACTGAATTAGTAATAAAACATTAGTTTTTGTCAAATGGCGAATAGGTTCTCATTGTTTAAAAAATTAATAACATCAGGAACTTTAAATTGTTGTTGACAACGATGAGACGAATTCTTTGCTGGACGAGACAATGTTATTAGCTCACCTGACCCCAAGGCTCAAGTGAGCTTTTCTGTTTAAAATTTGTCCGTCGTCTGTTGTTTTTATCGTTATCTAGCAATGTATTTTTAACTAGTTTAATTAATATCATTCAAATTTGTTCAAAATTTCTTCATTATACATTGAATACCTTAACCTACATAATATTTTCAAAATAGTGTTAAAATAACTTTAGAAATAAACCAGAAATTTCTTGACAATCGAAAAAAGGTAAACTCATTTCCCAAGCTTCATACCAATGAATTTTCATACATGTGCCAATTTCAGATCCGTGTCTTCGAGGAGGGGTTCGGTGTTTTATAGGGGGTGGGTGGGTCCCAAGGTCATTTTTTACTTGGTTTAGTATATGAATTAAATATGAACCTCTAATTCCAATCATATGGGAGGAGGGCTGCTGCGCCGTCTAGATCTGTGCATATCCTGTGTTTCATGATAAAAACTTTGCTAAAAGTATGTAAATATTATTATGTGTGAACTATGTTTAAATCTATTTCAATTTAATAAGTGATCAATAAAATAAACTTATTTCAAGAAATACGAATTAGTCCGTGTTTGAGTTATTCGTATTAGGTACTATTTTTAGATCTTTTGACATGGATGACTGGCAATCGCATCATCTCGGATCGTTCCGTCAGAGGTCGGAAAAACATACTCATCCCCATTTTCAAAAGTGAGTTATCTCCCCTCAAAATCGGAACTCTTCAACACTAGCATAACTTCCGCGGACTACATGTTACGATAATCCAACAAAATAGTGATCAACTTACACGCTGCATTTAAAAATTTTAAAAGAAGGAAACGGTTTGCATTTTTTTAGATAATAAATTATTTTATAAAGGGTCTGTTAGCCCCCCCTTTCTAGAAAGCTATACGAATAAGCCAGGCACGTAGCATCGTCTTTAAAAGGGGGGGGGTTAGCCAAAGAAATATTTTTTTCTTACCTGGAAAAGTTGGCAAGCAAAGAAAAACCTTGCCCAAAGTTGTAAAAGCTTATACTTATGTCAGTACCAGTTCCTTGGCATACAATACTACATTTCCCTTATATAACTTTACCGTAGTATAAACTGAGTGTGTGTGGGGGGGGTTGGGGGGTGTGGGGTTGACAACCTGTCTATCAATGAACATTTTCAATAGAAAAAGTAATATTGGGAAAAAAGTGGGGGTTGGGCTAAACCCCTTGACCCTTCACCCCCCCCCCCTCCGTGCGTACAGGTACAGAGAATATGTAAATGGGTTGAACAGTTGAAAATGAACCAAAGTTGTGAAAATTAATATTATTATTAGAATTTTTAATTGTGAATTCAATAAAATTACGGTACATATATTTTTTCACAGATGTACATGTATGTCAGTTACACGGAGTCTCTCTCTCTCTCTCTCTCTCTCTCTCTCTCTCTCTCTCTCTCTCTCTCTGATATTGTTTATTTACACACTTTGCAAAAAAAGAATAACTTATAAAAATAAATACATGTACTTACACTGAAAGGATTTAAAAAAAATAAATAACACTTGAGAAAAGATTGTTTTCAGTTAATTAACGAGAAATACGCTAGGAAATTATTGTATCAATTTCGTGTTTCTGCTCTCAATTCTCTGATCTAAAACAAAATGTGTATTTTACTCGGGAATATACATGTACATATGCTTAGATCCTACACTAAAACTTTGATTAAATGCAGCTCAGACTTTATACGACATATGTAACACGAATTCAGGTCGATGCTATTTTAATAAGTCTTTCTTCGTTACATGAGCACATGAGATTAAATTATTCATTTAGAATTCCATTCAAAGTTTTAATACTAAATTGTGAATCAATTATTTTACAAATAGAAAATTCTAGAAACACGGTTAATTCAAATGAAATAGGCCTTTAATTGTCACCAAATGTGTTCTTGTAAGTAAAAGTTCTATGTTATGACATACAATCGAGCAAAAACGCAGTTTCTTGGTATCGGTAGCGGAAGACGAACTACTGCTGTATATGCAGCAATTTCAGAGGTAAAACTGTAGATGGACATGTCATCAGTCTTCAAAAAATTCCTAGAGATACAATGAAAATATGGCTGCAGCAGGCTAGATTAATTCGTAAAAACTTTATAACTAAAAATTTGTTCCGCACATTTTGTAAATAATGATGATCCGTCTGCAGAACATCCACTACCGAAAATTAGCTTTTTTGTTTGTGTTTTTTTTAATAGGCCTATTCGAATATGTATCAGCATTTTAATAGTAATTTGTTTCTTTTTTTTGTAAGGGGGGGGGGTCACACAGCACCTTATTAGAGTACTACACAGATTAATACAAATCCAGAAAGAGACTATGAGTGGGCAATTTAAAAAAAATACGAATCAGTTAAGATTTCTTTTTATTCACAAACACAATAACATTTTTCCATATGACAGAGGCATACACCATGAACATGTTTACATCAGAAAACATACCACGGAAGTGACTTTATTTATAGCGCATGCGTATTAAACACAGTAAAAGAGTTCCCTTCGGGGAAATAACTCACCTTTTGAAAATGGGGAAACATTATCGGATGTTAAAAATTTATACATTTCCTGTTTATTCAAATATAGGAAAGACGGAGTTAGAAGTCCCTTCTATAATATATTTTAGGTAATATCATGACATTGAATAAAGTTCAACTCCATATTCCACAGATAATAGATCTCTATATGCATTTATTTCAAAGATCATAAAAAGGGAGGGTTGTCATGGCGTCTCCATATACATTCGAGGTCGTTTTTCCGCTAGTCGGAAAGGCCCGAGAGAAGGTGCGATTGGGATGACTGGTTTTGATTTCTCGTTGGTTATCTTGATTCCGTGCTGGTTGTTCCCGGGTGAGGCAGAATTTTGACGTTCATTCATATTTTTCATTTAGTCAACTTGTAGAGTTTGGGTGTTTGGATTTAAGAGTTGTTTTATTAATTTTCTTATTTTTAATATTACGGAGTGTATGTACTTATTTTCATTTATTTCATTTAATTATTACCACTCGAATACGTATGTATATGGCGAGACCGTATATTTTGTAAGAGTGCAGTCAGTTTAATAAAACTTTTAAATCCAGTCTAAAGTTATTTTGTTAAATTACATATTAAATAATTGCATTTTTATCGTAATTCAGAGTATTATTTCACAGTCTTTATTGATAGATTGACTGAGTGAGCAGGAACACCTAACGACAAAAGATATGATTTTAGATTGGCATGTTAAATGTTTGTTTATAAATACACCATGTACTGTTTCTAAATATTTTTGCTACAGGGTTATATAATGTTTATATCTAAATAAAGTCTTCAAAGAACCCAGGCTGTCTGATCTTTGTTATTCTGGGAAAAACAGGGGTTACACGTGGACGTGGAGTTACCATGATTACCGAGCAATTCTTACATTTAAAGAATCCAGTCTGTTTATCAGATATATTTTTCTTTATCTTTATAATCAAAATGATAACAAGAAATTTTAAACTATTTATGTTTTTTTTTTCATTGACGAAGAATCTTTTTTTTTCCAGATGACACATTGAGACCGACTTACCTTAGGGTCGATTTTACTGGAAACCGGTTAACTTTTGTTTTTGCTTGTATCACGTGATCGGTAATTTACAGAGGCCGATGAGCCGAAGCAGGATATTGGACCACCGTGACCATCATGACACGTTTACAAACGTCAACATTGAGATGATCGAGAGGGTAAGTTTGTTTTCATAAAAAAAAGAATTTCAGTAACTGATTTCAGTTGACATAGGCCTATAACGTTTGACATGTAAAATGTCGCGCTGTATCGATACTCTGTTAAATTAGGCTCATAGTCATACTGGCGTGCCGACTGACAAGTAAATCGATTGTAATGTACCCAGCAAAACTTTAAGCTCTCTGCTTGAGAAAATTCGGACAGATAGAGCGGATAGCTATAGACCCAAGCGTTGTAAAACGGTCCTACTAAACAGAGTACGTTATGCTAGTAGATCTACGACAGAGTAGGCCTACTTAGAGTACGCTAATAAAATTTTATAATTTAAGGATGTACAACACACCTGCCCCAAAAAAATCCTGTCGTTTAATTTTCATTATTTTTGTATATTTAGTACATGACTATATCTACTGCATGTATGCACATTTTGGACAAAATCGTTCGAGTGGTTTTTGGACAGGAACTTTCAAAAGTTACCCCCCTTTAGTTGTTTACAAGGAGAAAATTTTTAATCAGTGAACTACTTAAACCTTGATTTTCAAAAAAGCCATGTTCAAATTTCATTGACTTATTCCTTTAACCATTTAACACAAAGACATAGAAATCTTTCTTATATACATATCATCATAACAATTTTTAAAGACCTTAAACTGACAAACTATGAATTATCTAAGCCTAGAAAATTGTATATTTTTCAAACTCAAAATTTTTTTGTGAAAAACCCTGTCGTTTAATTTTGGTAAAAAACTCTCTTTAGGTAGCTGGTAGTAAAAATAATCTTCATAATTTTTTGTATAATTTTTGTACGACCAGTTTTGATTTAATAAGCGGAAAATTACCCTCTCCCCTTTCTCATTAAATCACGTTCCCGCGCGTCTTTCAGACGGGGGTCGATCACTTTGCCATGAATCTACAAATACACATTTAAAAAAAATCAAATTGGAATATTGCTTTTGCTTCAAAAATATATTAACTTAGATATATCAAAGTTCTCATATGTAAAGCGTATGTAAATGTAGATTTTTAGGCAATTTTTGAATACCCCCTCCACCCCCACCCCTTCATTTTTTGCTGTTGGATACTATGAGCGTTTACGAACGTCGTTTACAGTGCAAATATACTAGTATTTCGTCATTTTGAATCCCAGAGGTATGCATTAGTTTTTAAATTCATGAATGCAGAATAAATATTGACTACTGTTTTTATATGTATCAGGAAAAAAATACTGAAGGATTTTAGTGTTTAGTCCCTATATATATGTACATGTAGGCGTTATGCATTCCATATCACATGAAACCTGGATACGAATTCAAGTTATGTTGAACTTGAATATGTTCATTTTTAATTTTATTTCTTTAATTTTATTTATAAAAAAAATAGTGTATGTTCAACTCTCCTGTGGTATAAATGGAAATAATTGTAGTTTCTTTCACATGTTTCATGCCATTATTTCAAACGAGACAGTATGTGGCCGTGGGGGATACATCGACATTTGCATAGATGTACACCCCTCATGATATAATTGTACGCATTCTTTCAATGTCGTTGCTTTTAAAGTTAAAATGAAAATTAGGTGTTCGTCCTCATTAACTTCAAAATATCAAACATTTCAACTTATATCAAATCGCATATTGATATTTTTAAAAATCTTATAAGCTACGTTTTGTTTTGATTCGAGGAAATGCGAACCGACATTGTTGACAGTGACAGAAAGTCAAACGATTTGCTGCAACAGGATATTCATAAATGCAGATAATTTCAGTAGTAGTGAACATTTCTTTTCAATTCTAAACTTACATTGTGTATATGAGGTCTATAGTATTCAATTCTCGGATTTATCAGGTCTTGCTGTAAATGTATCCGATTCTGTGGAAAACCGTGAATAAAGGGAGGAAAATAAACATCTCCTACATTTTCAGAGTTGTTCATCTTTGATCAGTAAGGGTTTGAGAACAACATCGATTTTACATTGTAAAAAGTTTGTTGTTTTATTTAATTAAAGAAGAAAAACAATATCTATATCGTAAATGCACAATTTGTAATGAAAACCATTAATCGGAATGTTATATAGCCAATATTGTACATAATGAGAATTTTGGCAATGTAAAATAAAATTTTCAGAATAAAAAAAAATGCTGCGCTTTGATCAAGAATACAGTTTATTGTATATGAAATGAAATAAACATGAAGGGATTGTATTTTATATCTTGCTTTTTACGGAGTTTAATCGGGTTAATTAAAAGAAATACTTATTGATTGAGTATGGTACTCATTATCACAGCCAAGCCCCATATCCCATTTTTCTTTATGATTGATATAATACATCGGGATCGTTTTACTCGTCATTTTGACGCTTTATTTTGACGTTAAATTTGACGTCACATCAAACCTTCAATTGAAATCGCAAGAGTTATCTCCCCCCAGTGTGTTGTACGTCTTTAATGCTTTTTTATGTCTTTCTATATTAGTTTAACATAATAAAAATATATTTTGAATAAATTGTGTACCCGGTATGTTCTTTACTTTAGAAGTAATTTTAATTTTTGATTTCAGGTTACGGTTTATCGTTTGATCCGGACGATCCCGATCTAATTTAACTTCAAATGTTTCATTTTTAATGTGAAAAATATTGAGTTTTTCGTAATGCAGTTATTTAACTTTTGATAAATAAAATTAAGTTGAAATTAATAAGTCTGAAACAAAATAATAATCGAGATCGGGGTGTTAATAATCTTTAAAGCATTGAATCATGGTTGTTGCTTTCTTGTCAAAATATTGCTAAAAAACAAATATTTGGGACAAATGTTTCAATATTATTTTATAATACTGCTTAATCAAGTTGTTTATACATAAATGAACAGTCTAATTATATTAAAATGTATGATTTTTGTAGCGTACTCAGAAGTACTTTAGCGTACTCTGTTTAGTAGTACCCGTTGTACTTATACACTCTTACATTTGGGAATTAAATATGCATGATATAAGGGAAAAATATGTAAATTGAATAATGTGTAACTGTTAAATATTGACCGAATTATTATAATATTATTTTGTCATACAATCCTGTACGACATCTGAATTGAGAGCGTAAGTTATCACCATAGTTATTTACGACATATGAACAGACCGATATTATCATGAAAACATTTTTAGAACTACTATAATCTTTAAAAAATCACTTAAGACTCCAAAGTGCAATGGGACTCCAAAGTCCGATGGTCATGCCAAAGTCCGATGGTCTGCTCCAAACCCCGATGGTTTGAGACACGAGAGTCTGATGGTGCTGAAACAATTAACGTTTATGACGTCATAGTGCTACTTCGCAAAAATGCAATGCCGCGCCATGCCAAGGGCCTATTTTTCAAAATAAATACACAATAGATATTAAATGCAAAGATTAAGCCTAATCTTTTGGATATGTAGGTGCGAGACTAACACTTATCAGTCGAAAATTGTGTAACAAGTATAAGCTAGATATCTTGGATGGGTGCATGACGAACCCAAATCAGTCCAATAGTGTGCGAGGACTACCCATAAAATCTCTCGGGTGAGTTCGCAGAAACACATTGGTGTTCAAGAACTAACCCTTATCAGTCAAGTGGTGTTCAAGGACTGACCCTAATAGCTCTGGTGGATGAAAACAATAAGCAAAATCAGTAAAATTGTATGCGAGACAAATACTATATCAATGGATTTTGAATGCAGGACAAAGTCATGACGTCGGACTATTGTGACGTCATAAACGTTGATTGTTCCTTCGCACCATCGGACTTTGGCGTATCAGACCATCGCACTTTAGCGCAACGTGTCTCATAGGAAATGAGCCATTGGACATTGGTTTGACCATCGGACTTTGGTGACCGTAAAGACAGCGAGCCATCGGGGTTTGGCACAGACCATCGGGTTTGGCGAGACCATCGGACTTTGGCGTCACCATTGCACTTTGGAGTCTTACATATATAAGGTGTTATGTTATGTTAACAAAGAGAAGTTGCAATGTCAGTATAAACTTGTTTTTGCCAATTTTTATGTGAACTTTTAATATCTGACCTGAGATTTCCCCCTCTAATTGGACGCTGCGAATTCCCAGATGTCATAATGGTGCCCATTCTGACATTTTCTTGGTAATATATCAAAATTGTTTTTTTAAAAAGCCTTGAAAACAGATATTTCGGATTAAAGAAATTTTAAAAGACCTTTTTACCAATACTGTATTTAATAGTGTAATTTCGCATCATGCAGAGCGTGTAAATACATGTAGTTTTTTTATTACAAATATGAATGACAGAAGTTTATAAAATGATCTTTTTCTTGTGTCTAAAAATTGTTAAGAACAATTTTGCAACAGAAAATTTTGACATTGAAATTTCAGCTCATGGTGCTTTAATTCACATTAAATCATATTCAAATTGAACAAGTGACATTAAAAGAACTGTTTAAAGTATAAATTTTATGTTCTAACTGTAAAAAATATGTACTTTGAAGTAGTTTCTTTTTCTTGAGATCCAATTTCAATGACGTGATTTTCCAATCGGTGAAGCATTACATGCTGATGTACATCTCAAATTATGCATACATTAAGTTAAGGTTTAAAAAAAATAAATGCAGGTAAGTTTCTTTTAAATGCTCACTTACTTTTAAAATCTATAATATAAACATGAAATATGCAGTCCACTGTTTGTAATTTTAAGCTCTACTGGTGAGAGCTAATGCCCTAGTAAGGTGTCCATCCATCTGTCTGTCTATCCATTTTTCTGTAAACAATTTTTCAAAACACTAACCCCTCCCAGGTTTGGTCTTATTTTAATTTTACTTGGCTCACAAGTAGACTGCACTTGTCTATAAGACACATAATTAAGTGCATTGATTTTTATTTTTGATGATTGCAGTGATACCATGGTTACTAAAAATAGAAATATTGTTGATGTTTCTAATGCTACTCCTTTAACAGTTTTGATCAGTTCCAATATAACTTACCACACAAGACCAGTAGACTACACTAAGATACATATCTTAGAGCATTCGTTTTTAGCTCACCTCAACGAAGTTGGGGGGAGCTTATGTGATACCCTCGGCATCGGCGTCAGTGTCGGCATCGGCGTCCCGGGTTAAGGTTAAGTTTTTTGGAACAGTTTTCTTTTCAAGTACTTCTGTGTCCTATATTGATTAGACATGCATGGAAGATGTTTCTAATGTGTTTCATTGTACCAGTCAAAGTTTCAGATGCTGCAATTTCAGCAAAGGAATGACCAGGTTAATGTTTTTGGTGCAGGTTAACATTTTTGGTGCAGTTTTTGGTGTAGGTCTCATTTCCAAGTAACTATAAGCCCTATGTTGACCAAACTTACATGGATGGTACATCTTAGGATGCATACTCCAGACTTGCTTCGGATGCTGAATCTGACCTACATTTTCCGGTTGAGTGAACAGGTTAAAGTTTTTGGTGCAGGTTTCATTTCGAAGAGAATGAGCCTATAATGACCAAACTTGCATGGATGGTACATCTTAGGATGCATTCTACTAGACTTGCTTGATGCTGAATCTGACCTACATTTTCCGGTTGAGTGAACAGGTTAAAGTTTTTGGTGCAGGTTTCATTTCCAAGTTTCTATGAGACATATAATGACCAAACTTGCATGGATGGTACATCTTAAGGTGCATACTACCAGTCTTGCTTCGGATGCTGAATCTGACCTACATTTTCCGGTTGCGTGAACAGGTTAAAGTTTTTGGTGCAGGTTTCATTTCCAAGCTACTATGAGACATATAATGACCAAACTTGCATGGATGGTACATCTAGGGTGGACATTCTACTAGGCTGGCTTCAGAAGCTGGACTGACCTACATTTTCCAGATTAGTGAAAAGGTAAGTATATAACTTATGAGCTCTATGTTGAACAAACTTGCATGGATGATACATCTTAGGATGCACACTAATGGACTTGCTTCAGATGCTGAATTCGACATACATTTTTCAGATAATAGACCTCGTAAAAGTTATGGGTGCAGGTCTATCACCAAGAAACTATAAGGCTTATATAAACCAAAGTTGCACAAATGATGCATCAAGGGATGAAAACTCTCAATCTTGCTTCAGATGCTGGATTTTAATTACATTTTCATGATGAAGAACTAGTTTTAAGTTTTTATATAGGTCTATTCCAAAGTATCAAAATTGCATAAATTTTGCATTTTTGGATGTACAGGATGTACACTCTTTGTTGGTTAATTGTGTGACTTAATTTGCCTTACTACTTAAAGACAACATTCGTTGAGGTGAGCTCTGTAATCTCTGATTACCTATGTTTTGTTATGATGAACAGTGTTGTCGGGGTTTCTAAAAACAGAAATTTCTCTAAATTTCCTTTATAATGCTTCTTCTCTTACATTTTTTGTTTTATTGTGATATAACTTTATTTGGAGCATTAGGTGACTTTATAGTATATAAGATAAAAGTTTTAGTGCATCTGCTTTTGATTTTGATGAGCAGTGTTCTGTTGCTTTTGCATGGTTTCAAGTACAAGTGCTACTTTTCCTTTGTTTTGAATGCAAACCCATAGAGCTACAGTTTCATTATGAGACTCCTGGTTATCTTTATATTCCAGTTGTTGTTTATAACATCTTTAGCTGCAATAATGTAGCCCTCTCTGATTTTTTTGTCCCCCGCTTGAAAAGTGGGGGATATTAATTTGGGTTTGTCCGTTCTGTCTGTCTAGCTGTCCGTCTGTCCGTCCGTCCGTCTGTCTGTGCAATCGTTTGGTCCATTGTTTACAGAGGACATTAGAATTTACTACTCCACACTAAGATTGCCCATGACCCATGGCTGTGTCATGACCTTGACCCAAGGTCATTTGGGAAAGTTCAAGGTCTCTTATTTTCATAAATATGTTTGATGCATATCTTTTATGGATAAACTTGGTACATTTCATGGTCACAAAAGATTGCCCATGACCCCCATGACGAAAGGTCATCTGGTGATTTCACTGGAAGAATATCAGATTCGTGTCCTATCCATGTCTTTCTTATGGATAAACTGGTATAGAATAGAACACACATATCACCTAACCTACTGGATGTCAGCTTTCAATGAGTGCAAGTCAAAGGTCATGGAACAATAAATTTCATACTCCAGAATATTATTCTACAGTGAAAAACTTCGTTTTAATTTCACTGAAAGATTGCCCAAAATTGTCATGACCTTCTAGGGGAGGTTTTAAATAAAAATCTTTAAAACTTTTCCTAATATTGATACTGCTTAACAATTAATGTTGACCAGTTTGTTTCTTAGTTTGTTATTTAATAATACCAACATTTAAGGAGACACTATGATGCACAAATGGAAAAATTGACAAACATAGAAGTTTTGCATGACCCGTGCATGACCCCATAATGAAAGTATTGCTTTACTATTGTACGTCATGTGAAGAAAATTGAATAAGTTACAATGGTTACAACATGTTTCTTTCTCTTTATAGATGTTTGGTAAGATAGCCTGTGATACCTAAGAAGAGGTCCAAAATAATTCAGTGACTAAGGAATCCACAATGACTAAAGAATTAATAATGACTGAGGAAAAGCCAAGGCGTTGTTCTGGATTGTTCAGCATCCGCACTTGCATTTACATACTCGCAGGGCTATCCATTATTGTTCTGATTAACATGCTCAATGCTAACAATCATTTGACATCACTGATCCTGCTTTCCAAGCAACTTAGAGATGGTTTCAAACAGTTTGTAAACTACAATAGTAGTTCTGATATGCAACATGATGGTCAGAGCAATTCTTATATAATTACAGCAATGCAATCTGGATCAGGCAGCACCATTTCAGGATTAACCCCAGGCAAAAGGGTTACATCCCAGAAAACAATTAAGACTCAAAAAACCACTATCAAACCAACAACTTTAAAAGTAACTACAAAATCTAAGCCAGCACAGCCAACCCCACGACCTGATGATTGTAAATTCTGCTTTGAACACAACTTCAAATACATCATAGATAATGAACATATATGTGACTCTGGAGAAGGCAAGAGTAATGTGGATATAATTGTCCTTATTCTGACCGTGCATGCTAACAGAGAAGCAAGAGACACTCTCCGTCAAACCTGGCTAACTCCAACCAAAAACAACACATCTGACATTAGATACGCATTCCTACTAGGCAACACAAAAGATCAAAATCTCCAGAAAAAAGTGGAAGCTGAAAACGCAATTTTCCATGATATCCTCCAAGAGGACTTTGTTGATGCATATATGAATCTGACATACAAGACCATAATGGCTTTCAAGTGGGCAAGCACTAAGTGTAAACAGGCAAAGTTTGTAATGAAGACAGATGATGATATGTATGTCAATTTAGAAGGAGTGAAACACGTGGTATCTGTTCACGGGAATAGCCTTCAGACTGCTGTGGGAGGAGCTTGTCATATGTCTGCTGGACCAATCAGAGACAGCAAAAATTCTAAATGGTATGCATCAAAGTTAAGTTATCCAAGGAATACTTATCCAGGTTTTTGCTCTGGGACAGGCTATGTTACAAGTATGAATGTGGCTACAAAGATTTATGAAACTTCAAAGAATGTTCCTTTCTTTCACTTGGAAGATGTTTATGTTGCTCTGTGTATCAAGAAACTGGGTTACAAACTGAAACCTATTGCAGGATTTAACTCTGGCCGTACACCACCGGGTTGTGCATACAAGACAAAGAACGTTGTGACATCGCATTACATGGGTTTGCCATTGATCAGAAAGATGTGGAACTTGAAATGTTAAAATGTGATTGTTAGCAAATCTATAAATCCTTGTTTGTCTTGCTTGTGAGACAGAAGACAGCATTGAGAAAAAAGATCTTTAGAAATCCGCTGATACATTTTAAGAAATCCTTACTGATATAAATAACATGATTGAAATTCCAAAACAACCCTTTACAACCATTTTGTTTTATTTTTTTTAAATGTGCACTTGTTTGATATTGCTTTCTGACCACCTTCATTTGAAATCCACATTTTTATTGTAATTATCCACAATTTGTGTACCCTGTGTTTTAGACATTGTAGTTTTTCTTTATATTCATTTCATACTTTTTTGTGATTTTACATAATAGACATAATAAAACATACCCTTTTCCACATCACATCCTGTATCAGCTCTTGACGAATATATATCAGTCCTTGGGCCTTTGGCCCCCTAGCTGATATTGGCATTTCAGGCTGATACAGGATGTTATATGGGTGTGTATTATCGTCTATTTATATATGTGTATATTCTGTAATCAATGTTTTACTTTGATTTTTTTAATTTGCAATCCTGACACAAATCACTTTTTATTGTTAAAAACAAAATGGTGATGTTAATTTTGTAATACTTCATACAGTATACACATGCAATGACTTTCAATACAATTTTCTTTCCAATCTGATTAATTTAGGATAAAAAATGCATTCTTTTTCTTTTATTTTTTATCTTTTTTTAGTATGTTTACAACAAATACTGAATTTTTAAACAATACTGAAATCAGTACAGTGTAGTTTTGAAAAGGTGTGAATTTTTTAATTCTTAAAGGATTAAATTTACCATAGCAGAATTAATTTATCCAAAGAATATACCTACCTTATTTATATAAGCTTAGCTAGTTAATTTAAGCCAAATATTTTGATTGAAATTGTCAAGCGTTCATTTGTCTGTTAATAATTTTTTGAACATTATGTTTCTCTCCACTTTTTTTAAAACTAAAATACCACAAAGCTGGAGGATTAAGTTTAAGATGAAGCAAATGTCTATACCAGGTACTTGATTTTTGCAGCTGTTCAAGTACCAGTTTATTTTAGTTATGAATTTGCTCAGGCACATTGAGATAGCTAATTTTAACCTAAAATTTTCTCCAGATTTGGTACAAATGATTCCTAGTTGAAATGGGATTCTAATTTTTATAATAAGGGCCAAGCCAGCCCTGAGAAAGGGTTAAGTGGAATCTTTCTTAGCTAATTAGATTATAAATTGTTCAAAAAATCATGGTCCCCAGGAGTAGGAAGGGCACTTTTAATTTTACATGGGAAAACAAAGAAAAATCTAAGAACCATTAGAAGAGGAAAGATGAAAATTATGTCAAAGCTTCCTAGAGTAATGTTAAAATTTCATGGCCTCTAGGGGTCACATAGGACCACAATATGAATCATGTTTTATATGAAATAAGAAACCTTTAAAAATCTTTTTTAAAAATTAACCACCATACCCGAAAGATGTAATGATGAAAGCTCCTTGAGGCAGTATAGGTTCAGATCATGCTTGTAAGGGATAGGATGAGTCCATTTACATAGTTTACACAAGTAAAAATCTTAAAACTCTTCTAGAGCAAATCCAGTGATGAACTGCACATTTGAGTGGAACACCCCCAAGTGTAGATTTAGTTTTATTCAAATCACACTTATGGTGGGACCAAAAATGGCTTAATGTGACTTGGGTAGTGTTGTGGCCCAAATGTCTCTTGTTGGAGATTGTAATTAAGTTGTTAATACAATGAGCTCTTTGCAAATAGTCTATCTCAGCCATTATTTTATACCAAATTAATTTTTTTTTCAAAATGAAAAACATGTATTTTCATATAGCATTACATAAAGTTATCTTTATGCTTTGTTGTATTTGGATTTAAAAATGAATTAATTTAGAAATGCTTTTTGTTCATTTTGTTTGTTTTTGACACACTTAAGATATACATGTAACTATATCAGTATATTGAATATATAGATACATGTAAGGCCTAGAAAAAAATATGTTTGTTTCCGCTTTCAGGCTGAAAAAATATAGGGTAGGTAGGTAGGCAATTTTTTTTTTTTTTTTTAAAAATTTTTTTTGCTTCTCTAATCAAAATGTGTATAGAATTGTAACATTAATGACAAAAGAAATGGTGTTTTCAAGCATTACTGTGACTTAACTTATAATAGAAAGGTGACCTAAAATTTTTTTGTCTTAAAAACTTGCAAAGTTGGAGGCTATAATTCCCTGGTTGAAATCTTGCACATCATGGGACAAAAGCATTAAAAAAATATTTAGGGTCGGCACTATAAATTAGGGTCGGTCGGGAAAGCGGAAACAAACATATTTTTTTTCTAGGCCTAATGGTATCCCCAACCAGTCTTTAAGAATTTTGAGAACAGGGTCACCAAAAGTAAGAAACACTCCAAAACTGGAATGTGTGCTTGCACACCAAAAAAATAAACGCAATTAAATTTTGTGAGAAGTTAATTTTTTCTTCTTGTAAGAAGTATAAAAAGATATACAAATTCAAGTCCACCACAATTTTATTTACATATATTACAAAACAACAATTCTTCACCAAGAAATTTTAATCCTTCCAACCACAAAAATTGAACACACAAAAACGTACAGGCCTGCATATTGTTGAAAGATTATCTGTAGAACTGTAGTTCCTTAAAAAATTAATATATTGACGGAAGCTAGAACTATATTGAAAAAAGTATATATTTATTGCGCACAAAAATGGACTGTTTAATTGTTGATTTTTTTCCACATGTTTTTCAAATAGTGTGGTCTTAGCATAAAAACTCGCCTGGGCCTGAAATTGCACAGGAGTTAATTTTTTTAAATCATTTAAGAGGCAGTCCACTGAAAAACCAGGCAATGGGTGGCACATCGCATGTCACGGTTTTAATTTTTTTTTTTTTTTTTTTTTTTTTTGCATGTAGACTTATTAAATCAAGTGTTTACACATGACAACATCAAAAAAAATTTTAGTGCTCCTCTAGTCCTATTTTTGGTAAATGCTTAATTTTAAGTGCAAAAAGGTCAACATGAGGGTTAAATAATTACTACGTTTTTATTTTGTTTTACTGTATATGTGACAGATACTCAAAAGCTGGATGTGTGGATGAATATTATTATACCCCACGCAACTAGTTGCGTGAGGTATAATGTTTTTGACCCGTCAGTCAGTTAGTTAGTCAGTCCTTTTTTTTTTTCAGCGCAACTCCTCATAAACCGCTGCACAGAATTTCGTCAAACTTTGCAGGTATTTAGGACACAATGTGTAGATGTGCATATTACCAGGAAATTCCGTTTCCATTATTTTTCCGGGAATTTCCGCACTTTTTAACTTAGGCATTTGGCCATACCTTGAATATAGAGATGAACAGTTTGTCAGCGCAACTCCTCATAAACCGCTGCACAAAATTTTGTCAAACTTTGCAGGTATTTAGGACATAAATTTGTAGACGGGCATATTACCAGGAAATTCCGATTCCATTATTTTTTCCGGGAATTTCTGCACTTAGAGTTTGTCAGTGCGACCCCTCATAAACCGCTGCACAGAATTTCGTTAAACTTTGCAGATATTTAGGACACAAAGTAAGTGCAATTCCCAGGAAATTCCGATTCCTTTTTTTTTTAGAATTTCCACACAAAAAACTTAGGTTTTTGGCCCATACTTTTTATACAGTTTGTCAGCGCAACTCCTCATAAACCGCTGCACAGAATTTCCTTAAACTTTGCAGATATTTAGGACACAATATGTAGATGTGCATATTATCAGGAAATTCCATTCCTCTATTTTTTCTTAAAATTTTCCGCATAAAAACTTAGGTTTTTGGCCATATCTTTTATTCAGTTTGTCAGCGCAACTCCTCATAAACCGCTGCACAGAATTTCGTCAAACTTTCGATATTTAGGACACAATATGTAATGTGATATTACCAGGAAATTCCGATTCCTCATTTTTTGGGGGAATTTCCCCCTAAAACTTAGGTTTTTGGCCAACATTTTGTACAGTTTGTCAGGCGACCCCTCATAAACCGCTGCACAGAATTTCGTTAAACTTTGCAGATATTTAGGACACAATATGTAGATGTGCATATTACCAGGAATTCCATTCCTTTATTTTTTCTTGAATTTTCCAAAAAAAACTTGGGTTTTTTGGGCCAATTTTTTTATACATTTGTCAGCGCAACTCCTCATAAACCGCTGCACAAAATTTTCGTTAAACTTTGAATTTTAACACAATATGAAGTGCATATTATCAGGAAATTCCGATTCCTTTTTTTTTAAAATTTCCGCACTAAAAACTTAGGTTTTTGGCCATACTTTTATAGAGACATGAACAGTTTGTCAGCGCAACTCCTCATAAACCGCTGCACGAATTTCGCAAACTTTGCAGGTATTTGGGACACAATATGCAGATGTGCATATTACCAGGAAATTCCGATTCCTTTATTTTTTCTCAGAATTTCACACTTTCAACTTAATTTTTGGCCATACCTTGAATATAGAGATGAAGATTTTGTCAGCGAAACCCCCATAAACCGCTGCACAGAATTTGTAATCTTTGGAGATATTTAGGACACAGTGTGTAGATGTGCATATTACCGGGAAAATTTCCCCATTCCTTTATTTTTCGGGGAATTTTGGGATTTTAAAATTAGTTTTTTTGGCCATACCTTGAATATAGAAATGAACATTTTGTCAGTGCGACCCCTTATAAACCGCTGCACAGAATTTCATCAGACTTGGCAGATATTTAGGACACAATGTATAGATGTGAATTTTACCAGGGAATTCCGAATCCTTTATTTTTCTTGGAATTTTGGCACTTTACAACTTAGATTTTTGGGGATATCTTGAATATAGTGATGAACAGTTTGCCAGCGCAACTCCTCATAACCGCAGCACAGAATTTCATCAAACTTTGCAGATATTTAGGACACAATGTGTAGATGTGCATATTCCCGGGGAAATTGGATTTTTCATTTTTTCCCGGGGATTTTCAGCACTTTATTTTGGGGAGCGTGGGGAGTAGCTTGCTCACTTTTTCTTTATTTTTAGCTTTAAATTTTTTTTTTATTTCATTAATAATAAACCCCTTTAATTTCTTTAAAAAAATTATATGGTCCAAATTTGAGTTGAGCAAGAAGTTTTTAAATTTATATCCCAATTTCATTACGTTATAAAACCCAATACAATACAAAAGATTTTTTTTTTTTGTTACTATGAATACAAGTACAAACTTTTGAATCACTCAATAAAAACAGTGGGGAAAAGGTATATTGAAAGAAATAAAAGGAATCAAATTAACCTTTTTTTTTTAATTTTCCCAAATGAAACCGATCCCGACCGGAATTATATAAAGAAGAAAAACTATAAACTAATGTTATATTTGGCTCTTTTGTTGTAATATGATTAAAAAATTACTTGATTTATTGTTTTTACATGTTGTATAGGTGGCAGGTACCTTTAGTTTGAAGATTTTTTTTAAATTTTTCATTATTTTCGATTGGGATGGTTTTATTTTAATGGGATGGTTTTTAGCTCACCTGCGCCGAAGGCTCAAGGAGCTTTTCTATACTTTTGTCCGTCTGTCTGTCGTCTAGCTGTCTGTCCGTCTGTAAACTTTTCACATTTTCACTTTTTCCCCAAAAATACTCTTCCAATTTTACCAAACTTGGTACAAAGCATCCTTGGGTGAAGAGAAATTTAAATTGTAAAAAGAAGGGCCAAATCCCCCCACAAGGGGGGATAATAGAAAAGAAAAAAAATAGAGTGGGGTCATTAAAAAATCTTCTCAAAACCCCTGGGCCAAAAAGCTGAAACGTATGTGAAGATCCTGGGGGGGTGTAGATTTTAAATCGTTCAAATCATGACCCTAGGTGGTAGGGCGGTACCACAATAGGGAATCCAAGTTTTACATAGAAATATATAGGAAAAAAAACTAAAAATCTTTTTCTCAAGAACCACTGGGCCAGAAACTTTTGTAAACATCCTGGGATAGTGTAGATTCTAAATTGTTCAACTCATGACCCCCGGGGGGAGGGCAGGGCCAAAAGGGGGAATCAAAGTTTTACATAGAAATATATATGAAAATCTTTGAAAAATTTTTTCTAAAAACCATTGGGCCAGAAGAGCTAAAA
>NW_026924044.1:0-22664 GCF_032062105.1 Saccostrea cuccullata | reverse complement strand
TTTATTTTAAGAAATATTTATGGGAAAGAAAAATACTGAAAATATGCAGTTTTTCTTTTTTAACCGGAAGTTGTCGTTTTTTGTTACCGTGGGACAGACAAACAGCAAAACAAAAAAAAAAAAGCAAAAATGTGATGCAAAAAAAGTTTCAAATAAGAAAAGTTGAAATTTTCGATTTCTTTGATCACTTCCTGTGACGACCGGAAGTGACGGCGGACGATTTTAACCCAAATGGGCAAGCCTACTTATCAAGATCTATTACTCATATAAGTTTGGTGACTTTATCTTTTACCGTTTCTGAGATATGACTCAGACAAAATTTTTTTGAAAAAAGCGGAAATCGGACATATCTTACGACCGGAAGTGAATTTTGAAAAAATGAAAACTGCATCTGAAAGATATTTTTACTTTCTATCATCCCTGAAAATTTCTTGAGAATCCGTCTAGTCGTCTCTGAGAAATCGTGCTTTTAAAAAGGGAACAAAAATAATAATAGGAAAAAGAACCAGAAGTCTCTGTTCAGACTGAAGCTCTACTGGTTTGTTCTTTTTAGCAATGGAAGGGAAAAGTTCTTAAGCAGTTGGGAATTGAAACTTTACCACAGCAATAAAAAGAATAATGATCCTTGATTAAGTCTCTTTATGTTCTTAGTATAGTCTACTTGCATGCCACATTATATTATAATCAGACTTAAACTGCAGGAGGAGTAGCATTTTGAGAGTTTTTAACAGAAATTTCTATTTTTAGTTACCATGGCAATACCGTTCATCGAAATCAAAAACCGATATATAGAATTATATATCTTAGCGTAGTCTACTTGTGTGCCAAGTTTTATTGGATCATACCAAAACTGTAGGAGGAGTAGCATTTTGAAAGAATTTCACAGAAATTTCTATTTTTAGTAACAACAGCAACACCGTTAATCCAAATCAAAAACCGATACACAGAATTATGTATCTTAGTGTAGTCTACTTGTGTGCCAAGTCATACTGAAATCAAACCAAAACTGTAAGAGAAGTAGCATTTTGAAAGAATTTCACAGAAATTTCTATTTTTAGTAACCACGGCAACACCGTTCATCGAAATCAAAAACGGATACACAGAATTATGTATCTAGTGTGGCTACTTGTGTGCCAAGTTATATTGAAATCAAACCAAAACTGTAGGAGAAGTAGCATTTTGAAAGAATTTCACAGCAATTTCTATTTTTAGTAACAACGGCAACACCATTAATCGAAATCAAAAACCGATAAACAGAATTATGTATCTTAGTGTGGTCTACTTGTGTGCCAAGTTATACTGAAATCAAACCAAAACTGTAGGAGAAGTAGCATTTTGAAAGAATTTCACAGAAATTTCTATTTTTAGTAACCACGGCAACACCGTTCATTGAAATCAAAAACCGATATACAGAATTATGTATCTTAGTATAGTCTACTTATGTGCCAAGTTATATTGAAATCAAACCAAAATTGTAGGAAGAGTAGCATTTTGAAAGAATTTCACCGAAATTTCTATTTTTAGTAACAATGGCAACACCGTTAATCGAAATCAGAAACCGATATACAGAATTGTGTATCTTAGTGTAGTCTACTTGTGTGCCAAGTTATATTGAAATCAGACCAAAACTGTAGGAGGAGTAGCATTTTGAAAGATTGTTTACAGACAGACAGACAGACGGACAGACAGACAGACGGACAGACAGACGGACGGACGACGGACGCATTACTATCGCATAAGCTCTTCTGGTCTCTGACCAGTAGAGCTAAAAAGAAACAGTAGAATCACTATAAGGTCTTCCGTCTGAAACGGAAGACCTTAATAAAAAGAAAAAACAGTAGAATCTCTATAAGGTCTTCCGTCTGAAACGGAAGACCTTAACTAGATGAAGATCTTCTCAGGTCTTCCTTTCGATTTTTGATAAGATCATAAAACAACTTTAAATGAACAAAAAGTTCATATCAATTATTCAAAAAAGTTATACGTGAGAACACATTTAAGAGTGAAATCTATAAATTTTTAACAACTTCCGGTCTTTAAAATTCACTTCCGGTGTGACCGTAAGTACTTAAAATGACCTGTAACTCCTCTCTGAGTGTGAAGGAATAATCCCTGATAATTTCGAGTAAAAATGCTCATTTTTTGGACTACTTCGGGTTTGGAAAAAATAACTTCCAGTGGACATAATATTACTCGAGACACTCTATTTGCCTCCATAAGAAACATTTAAAAATGAAAAAAATAAAATTTTGCATATTTTTAAATCACTTCCGGTGGACAACGGACACGACGGCAAGAAAAACTTTATACCCTTCTCAAATCTACGAGTCATAATCTATCATCCCTGAAAGTTTCAGGACTCAATCTCCAACCGTTTTCGAGAACACTCTTGGACAAAATGACACTTAAAAAATAGAAAATTGGCTGTATCTTGCGACCGGAAGTGACGACGGCAAAATAAAAAAAACGCATAAAGTTCATATAGTTTCCTATCATTGCTGAAAGTTTCATGAAAAACTGTGGAGGCGTTCTCGAGAAATCGTCTGCACAAAATCGGTAAGAAAAAAAATAACTAGATACGATCTCCTTGCGAGCAACGAGTGGGTCTTCCGTCCGATTTCTTGATGAGATGAGATAAGATTTTGACTGAGATTTTCATTCTAAAATAATTATAAAGGTTTGAAAGAAGAACGATTTTGCCTCCATAATCTGTAAAGAGACATTGAACATTAAAGACTTAAAAATTAAACTTTTGGCCCCTCATGGCCCCTAATATTAGGGATCTGCCCTTTTTTCTTCATATCCTCTTAAAGCTCTCATGATTTTTATCACTTTGTGATCAAAAACTATTCAGAGATGCATTTTCGTTTTCGAGATATTAGCAAAAGAAATATTTAGGGGCCAACCCTTCAACTCCTTAATGGGGATGTTTAGCGAAAAGTGAAAGGTTGCATGTTGTTCAGAACATTATTTTGAACACCTTTTGTTCAATATTACTTATCAAAATATTTACCACTTTTGAGATATAAAGCGTCAAAGATTTAGCATTCTGGCCTCTTGTGGCCCCTAATATATTATGTACCATACTACATAAAAATCATATGTGGTTCTAGATGGTTGAGATAAACATCTTTGCTTCAGTAATGTATTACAAAATATTAACTGATAAAGAGTTTTCGATTGAAGACCTTTGACCCCTCTTGGCCCCTAATTTGAGTGCCCAGCCCCTTTTTCTGGATTTTATCTTAAAGCTCCCAGGATTTTGAACACTTTCTGTTCAACAACTATTCAGATTTTTTTTTTCCGAGTTATTAGCAAAAGAAATATTTAGGGTCCAATCCTTCAACTCCTTACTGGGGACGTTTAGCGAAAAATAAAAGATTGCATATTGTTCCAAACATTATTTTGAAATGTTTTGTTGAATATTACTTATCAAAATATTTAGTAATACCACTTTTGAGATTTAAAGCCTCAAAGATTTAGCATTCTGGCCCCTTGTGGCCCCTAATTATGTACCATACGATATTAAAATTATAATATACAGTTGTAAATTGTTGAGATAAACATTTTTGCTTCAGTAATGTATAACAAAATATTGACTGTAAAAGAGTTATCGAAAAAAGACTTTTAGCCCCTTTTGGCCCCTAATGTGATGAGTCAGCACTTTTTTCTTTAAATCTTCACATTCTGCACAAATTTTGTTCAGTATGTCTTAACAAAATAATTATACTTTAAAAGATATAACACAAAATGTCTTGAAAATTCACTCATGATTCGTGTCCTAGATTTCGACCCCTACCGAGCTTCCATATTGGACCTTCCTGAAAAATTTTAAATCCAATGTGCAATTCAGCAATGTGGCGTCTATCATCGCTGAAAATTTCAGCTCTCTAGCCAATGCCATTTTTGAGTTTACTTAAGGACAAGGTGACCCTCTAAAAATCACTAAAAGGGCGATAACTTAAGACCTGAAGTGATTTTTTCAAAACTGAGTCGGGGGTACAAACTTCAGATAGAAACACATAATATCTGAAAATTTGAACAAAATCAATCGAGCCATCTCCGAGAAATCTGCTGCACAGAAATTGTAAGAACAAGAAGCCCATGGGCCAGATCGCTCACCTGAGCACTATGGGTAGGAAAAAGTAGAAAATGGCTATTTATGGTAAAGTTTAAATCCAAAAGTAGTCCCATGACCAATCATGGATTTGCTATTTTTTAGAAAATGATTTTTAAAGAATTTTCCTATATATTTCTTTAAAAACTTTGGTCGGCCATTTTGGCCCCGCCCTACCCCTGGGAGTCATGATTTGAACAAATTTGAATCTACACACTTGAGCATGCTTCCATATAAATATGATGAATTATGGCTTTGTCATTCTTGAGAAGATGATTTTTAAAGAATTTTCCTATATATGTCTTTGTAAAACTTTGGTCGGCCATTTTGGCCCTGCCCTACCCCCGGGGTTCATGATTTGAACAAACTTGAATCTTCACTACCTGAACATGCTTCCATATAAGTATGATGAATTATGGCTGTGTCATTCTTGAGAAGAAGATTTTTAAAGAATTTTCCTATATGTTTCTATGTAAAACTTTGGTCGGCCATTTTGACCACGCCCTACCCGGGGGGTCATGATCTGAACAAACTTGAATATACACTACCTGAGCATGCTTCCATATAAATATGAATAATTATGGCTTTGTCATTCTTGAGAAGAAGATTTTTAAAGAATTTTCCTATATATTTCTTTGTAAAACTTTGGTCGGCCATTTTGGCCCCGCCCTACCCCCGGGGGTCATGATTTGAACAAACTTGAATCTTCACTACCTGAGCATGCTTCCATATAAGTATGATGAATTATGGCTTTGTCATTCTTGAGAAGAAGATTTTTAAAGAATTTTCCTATATGTTTCTATGTAAAACTTTGGTCGGCCATTTTGACCACGCCCTACCCAGGGGGTCATGATCTGAACAAACTTGAATATACACTACCTGAGCATGCTTCCATATAAATATGAATAATTATGGCTTTGTCATTCTTGAGAAGAAGATTTTTAAAGAATTTTCCTATATATTTCTATGTAAAACTTTGGTCGGCCATTTTGGCCCCGCCCTACCCCCGGGGGTCATGATTTGAACAAATTTGAATCTACACTACCTGAGCATGCTTCCATATAAATATGAATAATTATGGCTTTGTCATTCTTGAGAAGAAGATTTTTAAAGAATTTTCCTATATATTTCTATGTAAAACTTTGGTCGGCCATTTTGGCCCCGCCCTACCCCCGGGGGTCATGATTTGAACAAACTTGAATCTACACTACCTGAGGATGTTTCCCCATAAGTTTCATCTTTCCTGGCACAGTGGTTCTTGAGAAGAAGATTTTTAAAATATGCCACCAAATTTTCATTAATTCCCAATTATCTCCCCTTGAATTAGGGCGTGGCTCTTCATTTGATTAACTTGAATCCCCCTCACCCAAGGATACTTTGTGGCAAGTTTGGTTGAAATTGGCCCAGCGGTTCTTGAGAAGAAGTCGAAAATGTGAAAAGTTTACAGACAGACGGACAGACAGACAGGCAGATAGACAGACGGACGCCGGACAAAATGTGATCAGAAAAGCTCACTTGAGCTTTCAGCTCAGGTGAGCTAAAAAAAGAAGAATAACTATATATGATCTCGTTGCGAGCAACGAGTGGGTTTTCCGTCCGATTCTTCATGAGATAAGATTTTGATTGAGATTTTCATTCTAAAATAATGCTTTTCTATAATCTGTAAAAAGACATTGAACATTAAAGACTTAACAATCGGCTTTTGGCCCCTCACGGCCCTTTAAATATTAGGGATCAGCACTTTTTTCTTCATAACATCTTAAAGCTCTAAGGATTTTGATCACTTTTTGTTCAACAACCATTCAGAGATTCTTTTTCGTTTTCGAGTTATTTGCATAAGAAATATTTATAGGCCAACCCTTCAACTCCTTAATGGGGACGTTTAGCGAAAAAATGAAAGGTTGCATATTGTTCAGAACATTATTTTTAACATCTTTTGTTCAATATTACTTATCAAAATATTCCCAACTTTTGAGATATAAAGCGTCAAAGATTTAGCAGTTTGGCCCCTAATTATGTAACATACGACATTAAAATCATAATATATAGCTGTAGATTGATGAGATTAACATTTTTGCTTCAGTAATGTATGACATAATATTGTCAGCAAAAGAGTCATCGATTAAAGACTTTTAGCCCCTCTCGGCCCTTAATTTGAGTGTCCAGCCCCTTTTTCTGGATTTTACCTTAAACCTCTAATGATTTTGAACACTTTTTGTTCAATAACTATTCAGAAATTCTTTTTTATTTTCGAGTTATTTGCAAAAGAAATATTAAGGGGCCAGCCCTTCAGCTCCTTAATGGGGTCATTCAGCAAAAAATGAAAGGTTGCATATTGTTCAAAACATGATTTTGAACATCTTTTATTTAATATTACTTATCAAAATATTTCCCACTTTCCGTCCGATTCTTCATGAGATAAGATTTTGATTGAGATTTTCATTCTAAAATAATGCTTTTCTATAATCTGTAAAAAGACATTGAACATTAAAGACTTAACAATCGGCTTTTGGCCCCTCACGGCCCTTTAAATATTAGGGATCAGCACTTTTTTCTTCATAACATCTTAAAGCTCTAAGGATTTTGATCACTTTTTGTTCAACAACCATTCAGAGATTCTTTTTCGTTTTCGAGTTATTTGCATAAGAAATATTTAAAGGCCAACCCTTCAACTCCTTAATGGGGACGTTTAGCGAAAAAATGAAAGGTTGCATATTGTTCAGAACATTATTTGTAACATCTTTTTGTTCAATATTACTTATCAAAATATTCCCCACTTTTGAGATATAAAGCGTCAAAGATTTAGCATTCTGGCCCCTTATGGCCCCTAATTATGTAACATACGACATTAAAATCATAATATATAGCTGTAGATTGTTGAGATTAACATTTTTGCTTCAGTAATGTATGACATAATATTGTCAGCAAAAGAGTCATCGATTAAAGACTTTTAGCCCCTCTCGGCCCTTAATTTGAGTGTCCAGCCCCTTTTTCTGGATTTTACCTTAAACCTCTAATGATTTTGAACACTTTTTGTTCAATAACTATTCAGAAATTCTTTTTTATTTTCGAGTTATTTGCAAAAGAAATATTAAGGGGCCAGCCCTTCAGCTCCTTAATGGGGTCGTTTAGCGAAAAATGAAAGGTTGCATATTGTTCAAAACATGATTTTGAACATCTTTTATTTAATATTACTTATCAAAATATTTCCCACTTTCCGTCCGATTCTTCATGAGATAAGATTTTGATTGAGATTTTCATTCTAAAATAATGCTTTTCTATAATCTGTAAAAAGACATTGAACATTAAAGACTTAACAATCGGCTTTTGGCCCCTCACGGCCCTTTAAATATTAGGGATCAGCACTTTTTTCTTCATAACATCTTAAAGCTCTAAGGATTTTGATCACTTTTTGTTCAACAACCATTCAGAGATTCTTTTTCGTTTTCGAGTTATTTGCATAAGAAATATTTAAAGGCCAACCCTTCAACTCCTTAATGGGGACGTTTAGCAAAAAAATGAAAGGTTGCATATTGTTCAGAACATTATTTGTAACATCTTTTGTTCAATATTACTTATCAAAATATTCCCAACTTTTGAGATATAAAGCGTCAAAGATTTAGCAGTTTGGCCCCTTATGGCCCCTAATTATGTAACATACGACATTAAAATCATAATATATAGCTGTAGATTGTTGAGATTAACATTTTTGCTTCAGTAATGTATGACATAATATTGTCAGCAAAAGAGTCATCGATTAAAGACTTTTAGCCCCTCTCGGCCCTTAATTTGAGTGTCCAGCCCCTTTTTCTGGATTTTACCTTAAACCTCTAATGATTTTGAACACTTTTTGTTCAATAACTATTCAGAAATTCTTTTTTATTTTCGAGTTATTTGCAAAAGAAATATTAAGGGGCCAGCCCTTCAGCTCCTTAATGGGGTCGTTTAGCGAAAAATGAAAGGTTGCATATTGTTCAAAACATGATTTTGAACATCTTTTGTTCAATATTACTTATCAAAATATTTCCCACTTTTGAGATATAAAGCATCAAAGATTTAGCAGTCTGGCCCCTTGTGGCCCCTATTTATGTACCACACGACATTAAAATCATCATAAATATTTGTAGATTGTTGAGATAAACATTTTTGCTTCAGTAATGTATATCAAAATATTGCTTGCTAAAGAGATAATGGATAAAGACTTTTGGCCCCTCTCAGCCCTTAATTTGAGTGTCCAGCCCCTTTTTCTAGATTTCATCTTAACCCTCTCATGATCTTAAACACTTTTTGTTCAACAACTATTCAGAGGTTCTTTTTCATTTTCGAGTTATTTGCAAAAGAAATATTTAGGGGCCAACCCTTCAGCTCCTTAATGGGGTCGTTTAGCGAAAAATGTAAGGTTGCATATTGTTCAAAACATGATTTTGAACATCTTTTATTTAATATTACTTATCAAAATATTTCCCACTTTTGAGATATAAAGCATCAAAGATTTAGCAGTCTGGCCCCTTGTGGCCCCTATTTATGTACCACACGACATTAAAATCATCATAAATATTTGTAGATTGTTGAGATAAACATTTTTGCTTCAGTAATGTATATCAAAATATTGCTTGCTAAAGAGATAATGGATAAAGACTTTTGGCCCCTCTCAGCCCTTAATTTGAGTGTCCAGCCCCTTTTTCTAGATTTCATCTTAACCCTCTCATGATCTTAAACACTTTTTGTTCAACAACTATTCAGAGGTTCTTTTTCATTTTCGAGTTATTTGCAAAAGAAATATTTAGGGGCCAACCCTTCAACTCCTTAATGGGGTTGTTTAGTGAAAAATGAATGGTTGCATATTGTTCAAAACATGATTTTGAACATCTTTTATTCAATATTACTTATCAAAATTTTTCCCACTTTTGAGATATAAAGCGTCAAAGATTGAACATTTTGGCCCTTTGTGGCCCCTAATTATGTATTATACGACATAAAATCATAATATATAGTTTAAGATGGTTGAGATAAACATCTTTGCTTCAGTAATTTATTACAAATTATTTTAAAACTGATAGTTATCGATTGAAAGCTTTTGGCCCCTCATGGCCCCTAATTTGAGTGCCCAGCCCCTTTGCCTTGATTTCACCTTAAAGCTCTTAGGATTTTAAACACTTTTTGTTCAACAACTATTCAGAGATTCGCTTTCGTTTTAGAGTTATTTGCAAAAGAAATATTTAGGGGCCAAGCCTTCAACTCCCTAATGTGGACATTTATCGAAAAATGAAAGGTTGCATATTGTTCAAAACATCATTTTGAACATTTTTTGCTCAATATTACTTATCAAAAAATTTCTCACTTTCGAGTTATAAAGTGTCAAAGATTTAGCATTTGGCCCCTTGTGGCCCCTAATAATATACCATACGATATAAAAATCATATTATATAGTTGTAGATTGTTGGGATCAACATTTTTGCTTCAGTAATGTATAACAAATGAAAGAAAAAGTGAGCAAGCTCACATACCCCACGCTTCCCCAAAACTCTAAGTGCTGAAAATCCCAGAAAAATGAAAAAACCAAAATTTCACGGTAATATGCACATCTACAAATTGTGTCCTAAATATCTCCAAAGTTCGATGAAATTCTGTGCAGCGGTTTATGAGGAGTTGCGCTGACAAACTGTTCACCACTATATTCAAGATATCCCCAAAAATCTAAGTTGTTAAGTGCCGAAATTCCCGGAAAAATAAAGGAATCGGAATTTCCGGGTAATATGCACATCTACAAACTGTGTCCTAAATACCTGCAAAGTCTGCTGAAAATCTGTGCAGCGGTTTATGAGGAGTTGCGCTGACAAACTGTTCATCTCTATATTCAAGGTATGGTCAAATGCCTAAGTTAAAAAGTGCGGAAATTCCCGAAAAAATAAAGGAATCGGAATTTCCTGGTAATATGCACATCTACACATTGTGTCCTAAATACCTGCGAAGTTTGACGAAATTCTGTGCAGCGGTTTATGAGGAGTTGCGCTGACAAACTGTTCATCTCTATATTCAAGGTATGGCCAAATGCCTAAGTTAAAAAGTACAGAAATTCCCGAAAAAATAAAGGAATCGGAATTTCCTGGTAATATGCACATCTACACATTATGTCCTAAATACCTGCAAAGTTTGACGAAATTCAGTGCAGCGGTTTATGAGGAGTTGCGCTGACAAAAACAAGAGGCCCAGGGGCCACATCGCTCACCTGAGCAATTAGAAAAAGTACATATCAGATCAGAACTGAAAGTTTACTGGGGGGGGGGGGGGGGGCTTGAAATTTTACCCCCCAGGGGGCCATGATTTGAACAAACTAAAAATCTACACTACCTGAAGATGATTCCCTATAAATATCACTAAGCATGGCTTTGAAGTACTTGAAATGAAGATTTTAAAAGGTTTCCCTATATATGTAAAACTTTTATTGGCCATTTGGCCCCACCCTACACTTGGGGGTCATGATTTGAACAAACTTGAATCAACACTACCTGAGGATGATTCCACATTAGTTTCATCTTTCCTGGCCCAGTGGTTCTTGAGAAGAAAATTTTTAAAGATTTTTCCTATATATTCCTATGTAAAACTTTGATCGGCCATTTTGGCCCCGCCCTACCCCCGGGGGTCATGACTAGAACAAACTTGAATTTACACTACCTGAGGATGATTCCACATGAGTTTCATCTTTCCTGGCCCAGTGGTTCTTGAGAGGAAGATTTTTTAAAAATGCCAATAATTTTTCTCTTATTCATGATTATCTCCCCTTGGAAAAGGGCGTGGCCCTTCTTTTGATAAACTTGAATCCCCTTCACCCAAGGATACTTTGTGGCAAGTTTGGTTGAAATTGGCCCAGTGGTTCTTGAGAAGAAGATGAAAATGTGAAAAGTTTACAATGACAACAACGACTATGACGACAACGACGACTACGACGACAGACAAACAACAGACAAATTTTGATCAGAAAAGCTCACTTGAGCCTTCGGCTCAGGTGAGCTAATAAGAAACAGAGTAAAAACAATATGTTCCCCAACTTCATTTGGGGAACATAATAATGTGATATATCCCCCCATCACACACACAATTACAAAATAAATCCAAAAGAATATAAAAACTAGCAATGGGCATTATATTGAATACAGTGAGAAGCAATTTGGATACTATTTTGAGTTTAACATTTAGGAGAGGAACCAGTTCCAATTTCAAGATAATCGTTAATGCATTTTTAGGGATTCCATGGCATCTTCAGTGGATTTTATGGGTGTTTTTTTTTTTTTATATCTTTAATGTTTCAAATAAAAGCAATGGGGGGGGGGGGGGGGGGGGGGGTGACTTTTAAGACTTTGTTCAGGTTTTACTTAAGTATAGAGACTGTATACAGGGTTATTTTTGCCCTGTCTTATTTTCGCCCTTTCACACTTGCAAACAATTTTGCCCCGTTTTAAATTCGCCCGATCAAAGTTTTGTTTAAGAAATAATGCTGTATTCATTGAATTCACCCCGTTTTAAATTCGCCCAAATGAGGGTAGGGCGAAAGGGGCGAAAATAAAACAGGGGCGAAAATTTCCCTGTATACAGTATAACATATTTTGAATGAATGTCCTATGCATATGCCATATGTATTGCTAGAAAGGTTGATATGTCGGGGAAAGCCCCCTCCCTCTGAAATTTTTAGAGTTAAAAGGTTCTTTCGGTATGTAATGTCCATGAACCCATTCCCAAGGACTCATTAAAATGTAAAGAAGTCATATACCTTATAAAAATAGACCACCCTATCCCCTGAAAGAGGTTTTGAAGTTGGAGGTAATTTTATGTAGGGATGAGTATCGTCAAAATTCCGTATCACGATATATCATTTTTTCCCCAAAATATCACAATAAAATCATGATATTTTTACAAGCTATTTTTACAATGATTTTAGATGACATTATTTTTCTTAAAAATGAGAAATGAATTTTTTACTTTTTTGAAATTTTTATCTACATAAAATTGATCATGTTTGGATGGTAAGGTGCCGTTTTTTTTACCTTTTAATTTATTTTAGGCTTTCCTTAATTCTTATATGAAATGTTGAATAAATAAATGAATAATTTCTGGACTTTGTGATATATACACCCCTCCCCCCCCCCCCAAAAAAAAAAAAATTTGTGATATACCGGTATATCCTCATATCCCTTGTAATAAATTTATTTTTATTTATTATTTTAAATTCTTATTACTTGTTTGTTTATTTATTTTTGCTTGTCAAAAAATTATTAGACTTAACATCTGTGAAATTTGATGCCTTTTTCAAGATCATGCTCCTGGCAAAACTATTTTTATGCATAAATAGAATGTCTATTCAAAAGGAGATTTATTGGCATTTTTTAACAAATATTGGTTTTTTGATAATAAAAAAAATGATGTTTAGACACATAATTTATATATTTTTCTAGAGTTTTGATATATCAAAATGCACATTATAAATAACAAAATTCCACTGGAATAATTTCTGTTGCAGTTTGTTTTAGTTTTGGGTGTTTTTGAGCTAGACTGACTGGACTAAAAGCCCACGGTGTGACATAAAATGATATCCATCGAAATCTTATATAAGAGCTTTGTAATGAATTTTAAAAAATGAAAGTGGTTAATTGTACTGTTCAAATAAAAGCTCCATGTGTAGCACCAGAAACTAGTGCTAATTGTAACGGGAACCGTTACAGATGTTCCCCAAACGCTCCCCAACTCCCTTTCGGTGCCATATTCCCTGTAAGCTTCATTAAATAAGACAAACCCTGTGCATTTTTGACTTTAACAACGTTTTCCCAGAAGGATACCAATTATATTCAATTTTTAGCATTGCACCAAAGCGCATGTGAATGCATGTGCGTTAAGACCATATCATCTTGTCTACACTATTTATATATTTTAATATACTATATATTAAAGCATTCAGTCCAAAAGTAATAAAAATTACTCATTCAAGAGTATTTTTAAATATACTCGTTTCAAATGCACGCACGTGCGTGCACGTGCATGATGATCATACCTTCTTGTAGGAGTCCCTTACATCCATCTATGTTCTAAATCCCATCCTGTTTGGTTGAAAAACAAGGGAGTTATAGCCATTTAAAGTTTCAGCCAATCAGATTGCAGCACACGTGCATGCGCGTGATTTCATGATTTTTTTTCTATCATTTTGTAGGATATCCTAATGCATGACTATATTTTAAATTTCAAAGAATTTCGTCAAAAAACAAAGGAGAAATAGCCATTTAAAGTTTCAGCCAATCAGATTGCAGCACACGTGCATGCGCGTGATTTCATGATTTTTTTTTCTATATCATTTTGTAGGATATCCTAATGCATGACTATATTTCAAATTTCAAAGAATTTCGACAAAAAACAAAGGAGATATTGCCATTTAAAGTTTCAGCCAATCAGCTTGCAGCACGCGCACATGCACATGCTTTCATGAAAATTCTTATATATCATGCGATAGATCTTCATAATGAAGGACTATGTTCAAAATTTCAAAGGAATATGACAAGAAACAAGAAAGATATTGAGACTTTAGTTTCAGCCAATCAGAGCGAAGCGCACGTGCATGCGCGTGAGATCTTGCTATTTTGACCATGCTATCTTGTATATACTACTAATGTATCATTACATTATGAGTTTCCAAAAATTTCATCAAAAAATAGAAAAGTTACGGCAATATCCATTATATTGGTAATTTCACCTGTTGCACGTGCGCGCTCTTGCAAGCACGTGCGCGCAAAATGACCTTTGTTTGGCAACTCTACATAACATGCCTACTGACCCTAAAAAGGTTTCACCTAAGTCGGATGTGTAGTTTACAAGATCACTCGTGGACAAAATTTTCCCAGGAAGAAGAAAAATAATAATAAGAATAACTAGTGCTAATTGTAACGGGAACCGTTACAGATGTTCCCCAAACGCTCCCCAACTCCCTTCTCGTGCCATATTCCCTGTCAGTTTCATTAAAGAAGGCAAAATCTATGCATTTAAGACGTAAACAACATTTTCCCAAAAGTATACCAAGTATTTCAAATTTAAGCAATGCAGGAGTGCGCATGTGATTGCATGAGCGTAATGACGATATCATCTTGTCTACACTATTTTACTCATTTGCACGTGCACGCACGTGCATGATGACCATACCTTCTTGTAGGAGTCCATTATGTCCTTGTTCTTAATCCCATCTTGTTTGGTTGAAAAACAAGGGAGTTATAGCCATTTAAAGTTTAAGCCAATCAGATTGCAGCGCACGTGCATGCGCGTATTTTCATGACAATTATTATATATATCATATTGTAGGCTATCTTAAAGTATGCTTATGTTTTAAATTTCAAAGCATTTTGTAAAAAAACAGAAAAGATATTGAGATTTTTGTTTCAACCATTCAGAGCAAAGCGCACGTGCACGCACGTGCATGCATGTGAATGGTGACTATACCATCCTGTAGGAGTCCTTTATGTCTATCTATGTTGTAAATCCCATGCTGTTTGGTTGAAAACCAAGGGAGTTATAGCCATTTAAAGTTTCAGCCAATCAGATTGCAGCGCACGCGCATGCGCGTAATTTCATGAAAAATTTTATATATCATATTGTAGTACATCCTAATGCATGTCTATGTTATAAATTTCAAAGCATTTCATCATTAAACAAAAAAGATATTGAGATTTCTGTTTCAGCCAATCAGAGCAAAGCGCACGTGCATGCGCGTGAGTTCATGCAAATTTGACCATGTCATCTTATCTACACAACTTATATATCTTTATATAATGAGTTTCAAAACATTTTATCAAAAAATATAAAAGTTACAACCATATCAAATATATCAGTGATTTTACTTATTGCACGCGCTCGCACGTGCATGCGAATGCGCGCAAAATGACCTTCGTTCGGCACATCTACACAACATGCCTACTAACCCTAAAAAGGTTTTAACTTAGTTTGGTGAACAGTTTCTGAGAACACTTCCGGACAAAAAAGTACCGGAGAAGAAATAAGAAGAAAAAAGAATAATAATAATAATAACTAGAAAGTCTGCTATTGCAAGCAATAGCATATGTCGCCCCGTTTTGGACAAGACTTTCATTTTTATCATCACTAAAACAATGGTCCATTAGCTAAGCTTTGACAACCATCCAGTCGTATGATCAGTTCTTTCCGTTAGAAACGGAAGACCTTAATTGGGTACATCCCACTCATTATTTTTAGAATCTGTAGGAGAAGAAAGTAGTGCAGGAAAAAAATTACAAGTCCAAAATTGCAGACTTGCATACAAGAAATTGGGCAGATGTACTGAACTGAGTCTCATACTTGTTAATTGGCAGTATCTTTCCTACCAAAAATGCTTGGCAAATATTATTTATTAAGAAGATCAGCCGAATTATTTTGTGTATTAAAACGCCAGTGAGAATTCAGAAAATTCCCTACTTTCACTTTAATTTGTAGAGGTTCTGCCGGAAAACGAATCTGACATGCCACAGTCAATTCAAGCATTTCTGCACTGTACAGGTCTGATGTTTCTTATGAGATGATAAATCATGTGAAAACTTTCTCAGTTTAGCGGAATCATGAACATTTTCGGCGAGATGAATGTTTTGTTTACAGTAGTGATCAAGGCTTAGCGCACCTGTATAGGAGCGGATCCAAAGATTTATGAATGAATAAAAACTATGGAAATAACGTACCAATTTTCTAATTTATTCTTGCACTATTTAATGAAATTAATAATATACAAGTAATAGATATACCAAAAAAATGCGAAATGCTAATAAATGAAGTTGACAATCGTTATTTTTTATATAGAAAAAACAAAATAATTATCAAAAAATAAAACTATCAAATCACATCAGGAGAAGTGAATTTTATGAATGAAACTTTTAAAACGTTACCTGTAAATTGTATATGTTATATCTGTGTATTCTACCTGGCAGTGCGCTTCAAAAAGGGGGGGGGGGGGTTGTCTTGAACATAGTACCTTACGTTTGAACGGTAAGGACTAGGGCTTTCGTATTTCAAATATGTAATCCTTGTGAAAAGAACTTTTATTGGACACCAAGAACTTTGACCCTTTGACCTAGACCTTGGAGAACACATGTGTACATCTGAATCTTTTTTTTCTGTTTCGTTTCTATGGCAACCGTGAGCGACTCATTACAATTATTTTGAAAGTAGAAATCACTTTGACACATTGCAAGGAATAAACATTGAAAGTTTCAAAACGATTGCCTGAGTAGTTATTGAGAAAATCGAAATTAAAGAATTTTAACTTTCACCTGGTTTCCATGGCAATAATCGATTATATGAAAATTTTAAATACGAGTTGCAGAACTACAGATACTAATCATTAAAATAAGAAAAGTTTCATGACGAACGTTTAAGGGACCAGAGAGAACACTCTCGGACAAAATTTGTCGCTTTTTACAGGTTTCCATGGCAACGGTAGACATATTGGAACTGAACGACCTCACTGCACAACTACAACCAGTGATCGTCCTTGAAGGAAAGTTTCAGGAAGATTGTCCCAGCCATCTCCGAGAAACAGCCTGGATAAAAAAAACATGCGTACAATATCAATATGTCGTCCCCGACTTCGTTCGGGGCGACATAATAACTCCTGAATTTTTCTCATCAATAACTCCTGAATTTTCCCCTTCAATTCGAGCATTTCTGCATTGCAGAGAGCTGATGTGTGTTATGAGATAATAAATCATGTGTGAACTTTCTCAGTTTAGCGGAATCATGAACATTTTCGGCGAGATGAATGTTTTGTATACAGTGGTGATCAAGGCTTTGCGAACCATCAGGAGCGGATCAAAGAATTTATGAATGAATAAAAACTATGGAAATGACGTACCAATTTTTTAATTTATACTTGCACTATCTAATGAAATGAATAATATACAAGTGATAGATATAGGGTGAGTTCACCTTGCATCGGACACATACCTTGCTTCGGACAACTTTAGGCAATAAACTCTCTTTTAACTTAGGAGTTCTGTGTATTTATTTGTTTCTGTCTTAAAGATGAAGATTTAAATTTTTTATGATACCGATTGTGTTTATCATGTTGTGATAAAAATACCCCGCAAATGGCCTTGAAGTTACGTCATATTTTACATCATCAAAGGGGAATAACCCGAAATTTATGATTTTGCAATATTTAGAGTTATCGTTCTTTTAAATTCGACTTCCACGGAACGAGTCGGACTTTGGTGAATTTTGTCAGGGATTGGTAATTTTACATAAATTATAATTAAATTTCACTTCAATGTTTGTTTAATTCTTATTAGAGCTGGTTTTTACTAGTATGCTATTTTCACCGTACATCGGACACAAATTAACCATGCATCGGACACTTTTCGATGCAAAGGTAAGTACTACCATTTTCATACAGAACCCAGCTGACAGCTGTTTTTTGCGGGAAAAGAAAATAAAAACTCTATATTTTCAGTCAAAATACAAGTTATCGATATATGACGTCTGGAATTTTACTCTATTTATTTCTACAAACCAGAGTATGATAAACCATGAGAAAAAGGCGCGAATTACGGCATTATAAGCATTTAAAGCATTTTTAAGGCAGAGTGAGGTCTCTAGAATCGTTCTTCATTTGTGCAATAATATCGTCGATTAAATTACAGTTGAGGGTTATTTCTTAGATAAAAGATGAAAATATATCCATATCAAGGATTTTAACGCATTGTGATAAAGGTATGATATTTTTCCGGTCTCCATACCGTCTGTCCGATGCATGGTGAACAATGTCCGATCCATGGTGAATTTTCTGTTTTTTTCTAAAAACTCGATTTTTGGGGATAATTTCTCAATAAACGGCATATAATTGTGTCCTAAATTGTAATTTTAATCAGAAACTAAATGTTAAACTCCATTTTGATAAATTTCCGTCGGTAGCGATATCGCTAGAACTTGTTGAAGTATAAGGGTATCCGATGCATGGTGAATTCACCCTACAAGAAAACGCGAAATGATAATAAATGCAGCTGACAATCGTTATTTTTTTTTTATATAGATAAAATAAAATATTTATAAATTCAAGAGACAAAACAGAAGGAGAATGAATGATGGCAAAATATGACATGACGGGAACTGAATTTTATGAATGAAGATTTTAAAAAGTTACTTGTAAGTTGTATATGTTATATCTGTGTATTCTACTTGGCTGTGTGCTTCATAAAAGAGAGGGGGGGGCGTCTTGAACATAGTAAATAGCCATAACGTTTGAACGGTAAGTACTAGGGCTTTCGTATTTCAAATATGTAATCCTTGTGAAAAGAACTTTTATTGGATACGACGAACTTTGACCCTTTGACCTAGACCTTGGAGAACACATGTGTACATCTGAATCTTTTTTTCTGTTTCGTTTCTATGGCAACCGTGAGCGACTCATTACAATTATTTTGAAAGTAGAAATCACTTTGACACATTGCAAGGAATAAACATTGAAAGTTTCAAAACGATTGCCTGAGTAGTTATTGAGAAAATCGAAATTAAAGAATTTTAACTTTCACCTGGTTTCCATGGCAATAATCGATTATATGAAAATTTTAAATACGAGTTGCAGAACTACAGATACTAATCATTAAAATAAGAAAAGTTTCATGACGAACGTTTAAGGGACCAGAGAGAACACTCTCGGACAAAATTTGTCGCTTTTTACAGGTTTCCATGGCAACGGTAGACATATTGGAACTGAACGACCTCACTGCACAACTACAACCAGTGATCGTCCTTGAAGGAAAGTTTCAGGAAGATTGTCCCAGCCATCTCCGAGAAACAGCCTGGATAAAAAAAACATGCGTACAATATCAATATGTCGTCCCCGACTTCGTTCGGGGCGACATAATAACTCCTGAATTTTTCTCATCAATAACTCCTGAATTTTCCCCTTCAATTCGAGCATTTCTGCATTGCAGAGAGCTGATGTGTGTTATGAGATAATAAATCATGTGTGAACTTTCTCAGTTTAGCGGAATCATGAACATTTTCGGCGAGATGAATGTTTTGTATACAGTGGTGATCAAGGCTTTGCGAACCATCAGGAGCGGATCAAAGAATTTATGAATGAATAAAAACTATGGAAATGACGTACCAATTTTTTAATTTATACTTGCACTATCTAATGAAATGAATAATATACAAGTGATAGATATACAAGAAAACGCGAAATGATAATAAATGCAGCTGACAATCGTTATTTTTTTTTTATATAGATAAAATAAAATATTTATAAATTCAAGAGACAAAACAGAAGGAGAATGAATGATGGCAAAATATGACATGACGGGAACTGAATTTTATGAATGAAGATTTTAAAAAGTTACTTGTAAGTTGTATATGTTATATCTGTGTATTCTACTTGGCTGTGTGCTTCATAAAAAGAGGGGGGGGCGTCTTGAACATAGTAAATAGCCATAACGTTTGAACGGTAAGTACTAGGGCTTTCGTATTTCAAATATGTAATCCTTGTGAAAAGAACTTTTATTGGATACGACGAACTTTGACCCTTTGACCTAGACCTTGGAGAACACATGTGTACATCTGAATCTTTTTTTCTGTTTCGTTTCTATGGCAACCGTGAGCGACTCATTACAATTATTTTGAAAGTAGAAATCACTTTGACACATTGCAAGGAATAAACATTGAAAGTTTCAAAACGATTGCCTGAGTAGTTATTGAGAAAATCGAAATTAAAGAATTTTAACTTTCACCTGGTTTCCATGGCAATAATCGATTATATGAAAATTTTAAATACGAGTTGCAGAACTACAGATACTAATCATTAAAATAAGAAAAGTTTCATGACGAACGTTTAAGGGACCAGAGAGAACACTCTCGGACAAAATTTGTCGCTTTTTACAGGTTTCCATGGCAACGGTAGACATATTGGAACTGAACGACCTCACTGCACAACTACAACCAGTGATCGTCCTTGAAGGAAAGTTTCAGGAAGATTGTCCCAGCCATCTCCGAGAAACAGCCTGGATAAAAAAAACATGCGTACAATATCAATATGTCGTGCCCGACTTCGTTCGGGGCGACATAATAACTCCTGAATTTTTCTCATCAATAACTCCTGAATTTTCCCCTTCAATTCGAGCATTTCTGCATTGCAGAGAGCTGATGTGTGTTATGAGATAATAAATCATGTGTGAACTTTCTCAGTTTAGCGGAATCATGAACATTTTCGGCGAGATGAATGTTTTGTATACAGTGGTGATCAAGGCTTTGCGAACCATCAGGAGCGGATCAAAGAATTTATGAATGAATAAAAACTATGGAAATGACGTACCAATTTTTTAATTTATACTTGCACTATCTAATGAAATGAATAATATACAAGTGATAGATATACAAGAAAACGCGAAATGATAATAAATGCAGCTGACAATCGTTATTTTTTTTTTATATAGATAAAATAAAATATTTATAAATTCAAGAGACAAAACAGAAGGAGAATGAATGATGGCAAAATATGACATGACGGGAACTGAATTTTATGAATGAAGATTTTAAAAAGTTACTTGTAAGTTGTATATGTTATATCTGTGTATTCTACTTGGCTGTGTGCTTCATAAAAAGAGGGGGGGGGGGGGGGCGTCTTGAACATAGTAAATAGCCATAACGTTTGAACGGTAAGTACTAGGGCTTTCGTATTTCAAATATGTAATCCTTGTGAAAAGAACTTTTATTGGATACGACGAACTTTGACCCTTTGACCTAGACCTTGGAGAACACATGTGTACATCTGAATCTTTTTTTCTGTTTCGTTTCTATGGCAACCGTGAGCGACTCATTACAATTATTTTGAAAGTAGAAATCACTTTGACACATTGCAAGGAATAAACATTGAAAGTTTCAAAACGATTGCCTGAGTAGTTATTGAGAAAATCGAAATTAAAGAATTTTAACTTTCACCTGGTTTCCATGGCAATAATCGATTATATGAAAATTTTAAATACGAGTTGCAGAACTACAGATACTAATCATTAAAATAAGAAAAGTTTCATGACGAACGTTTAAGGGACCAGAGAGAACACTCTCGGACAAAATTTGTCGCTTTTTACAGGTTTCCATGGCAACGGTAGACATATTGGAACTGAACGACCTCACTGCACAACTACAACCAGTGATCGTCCTTGAAGGAAAGTTTCAGGAAGATTGTCCCAGCCATCTCCGAGAAACAGCCTGGATAAAAAAAACATGCGTACAATATCAATATGTCGTCCCCGACTTCGTTGGGGCACATAATAACTCCTGAATTTTTCTCATCAATAACTCCTGAATTTTCCCCTTCAATTCGAGCATTTCTGCATTGCAGAGAGCTGATGTGTGTTACGAGATAATAAATCATGTGTGAACTTTCTCAGTTTAGCGGAATCATGAACATTTTCGGCGAGATGAATGTTTTGTATACAGTGGTGATCAAGGCTTTGCGAACCATCAGGAGCGGATCAAAGAATTTATGAATGAATAAAAACTATGGAAATGACGTACCAATTTTTTAATTTATACTTGCACTATCTAATGAAATGAATAATATACAAGTGATAGATATACAAGAAAACGCGAAATGATAATAAATGCAGCTGACAATCGTTATTTTTTTTTTATATAGATAAAATAAAATATTTATAAATTCAAGAGACAAAACAGAAGGAGAATGAATGATGGCAAAATATCTACATGACGGGAACTGAATTTTATGAATGAAGATTTTAAAAAGTTACTTGTAAGTTGTATACGTTATATCTGTGTATTCTACTTGGCTGTGTGCTTCATAAAAAGAGGGGGGGGGGGGGGCGTCTTGAACATAGTAAATAGCCATAACGTTTGAACGGTAAGTACTAGGGCTTTCGTATTTCAAATATGTAATCCTTGTGAAAAGAACTTTTATTGGATACGACGAACTTTGACCCTTTGACCTAGACCTTGGAGAACACATGTGTACATCTGAATCTTTTTTCTGTTTGAGTTTCTATGGCAACCGTGAGCGATTGCCTGAGTAGTTATTGAGAAAATCGAAATTAAAGAATTTTAACTTTCACCTGGTTTCCATGGCAATAATCGATTATATGAAAATTTTAAATACGAGTTGCAGAACTACAGATACTAATCATTAAAATAAGAAAAGTTTCATGACGAACGTTTAAGGGACCAGAGAGAACACTCTCGGACAAAATTTGTCGCTTTTTACAGGTTTCCATGGCAACGGTAGACATATTGGAACTGAACGACCTCACTGCACAACTACAACCAGTGATCGTCCTTGAAGGAAAGTTTCAGGAAGATTGTCCCAGCCATCTCCGAGAAACAGCCTGGATAAAAAAAAACATGCGTACAATATCAATATGTCGTCCCCGACTTCGTTCGGGGCGACGTAATAACTCCTGAATTTTTCTCATCAATAACTCCTGAATTTTCCCCTTCAATTCGAGCATTTCTGCATTGCAGAGAGCTGATGTGTGTTATGAGATAATAAATCATGTGTGAACTT
>NW_026924043.1:0-22714 GCF_032062105.1 Saccostrea cuccullata | reverse complement strand
GTTTTACATAAATTATGTACTTTGAACGAATTCTAATATTCAAAATAAGATTACTTTATCATTACATTTACTTACATTATGGAAATTAGGTTAATTCAGGAGAAAATGACATGAACTATTTGTCGCAGATGTTTATGCATGTTTTCTGTTGAATATCATCGGAGTAAATCAGCCGACACAGTAGCCTCGCTTTCGTCTCTATGTAATCAACGCAAATTACTGCGCATGTTAAATACGTGATGACCATGGGAGATTGAACATAGTTCAACTCCCAAAAAGTATACAGACAGACGGACGACGGATACTTAAACTTTAACATAAGCTCTTCTGTTATCTGTCCTTTAAAACGGTAAAATTATAGGGAAGATGAATGAAAGACAGCACAATTATTTTATTGACTTTACAGAGCCTTGGAACAGGTAGCAGCTTGTCTTGAGCAGTTCAAAAGTTCCTGTGTTTCAGATCCAGGTTTCATGCAGATTTTACAGATAATCAATATGACATGTGGTATGTACAAGAACAATGCAGACCGGTTATCATAAACGTTTTTGTATATTTCTCCGTATGGCGCAGTGGTAAGCGTCGCTGAGTAAGATGTTCTTAACGTCGACGGTTCAAGTCCAACTACGGGAAGTGGATCGAGATCGGTCCTTTGGACGAGACCTTATAAATCAAAGTCCCGTTACGCAAGAATTCCTGGCACAGAAAAGTCCTCAATGCCCAAATGCTGAATTTGCATCCCTCCCGTTGACAGCTGGTGGAGTCTCATTATGAGTGAAAATTTCCCAAACGTTAAACAAACAAACAATTTTGCTCTTAAAATTATGAATGTCTCCTTCAATAAATCATTAAATTTTTAACTCGAAATAAACGTAGTAAAAATATGTTAATCATCCATAATTGTCTTGTTTTCCTGTAACAGTCGAAACAGGATTTGTACTCCTTGTAAGAATCTGTCCTAATAAAAAAATACTAGAGTAAACTATATTGATAACTTTGACACTTTGATTTACCATAGCATAACTTTGACACTTTGATTTACTTAGTGGTAACTTTGGCACTTTGATTTACTAAAGTGATAACCGTAATTATATAGCGGAAATAAGACATTTTTCAAGCCTTTGAAATATAAGTATTTTGGCTTTTCAGCTCTGTAATCTAGGTCTACTGACGTAATTGTGATTATTATAGGTAATTCCAGATGTGATTTCATCAAGTGCTTCACAGACAAGGGGATAGATATTACTGTTTTAGCAAACGATCCAGAGAAATTTGACTGGTATTGTTTATTTATCTTTTTATAAAGTTACTTTCTAAAAACATAGGAAAAGATAATCTCTTTCTAGGATATACTAATATATATTGAATATCATATTAATTTTTTTTATGCCCCTGTAATCGAATGTTCGGGAAAATATAGCTTTTGTCCTGTCCTTCCGTCTGTTTGTGTAACTGTTTATTTGTTTGTCTACAAAAACTTTGAATATGACTTTTGACTGGTTGGAGCAAGGGCTTTCATATTTCACAGGTGTTTTCTTTGTGACAAGACCTTTCTTTTGGTTCCACAACATTGACCTCTTGGCCGTAACATTTGACCCACTTTTACAAAAATTACCAAACTTGTATCCTAGTCATAACTTTTGAACAGTTTCATACTTCACATGTATAATTATTCATTACTGCAAGACGTTTCAATTGGAATAAATATTTTTGACCTTGGAGTTTGACCCATTTGTTAAAAACTTCTACCTTGACCATAACTTTTGAAATGTTCATATATGTATTAAAGCTTTCATATTTCACAAATGTATACCTTGTGAAAATACCTTCCTCCTGATACCATTAATATTGACTTTGACATTAGACTCAATATTACGTTTGTAGACCATTTTTGAAAAAGAATTTTTTAATTTCGATAGTGCCCCTCGATCCCCTCCCCCATCTGAAAGTGTTTGATTCCCCCTTTCCCTTAACTGAAACTGCTTCCATCGTGCCTTCAGGAATATGACAAGTCTTCTCTGTAAATCATTTCTATAGATGTATAGTTGTATACCTGTGATTTAAGATGGGTATCTATGATTAACCTCATCAGCAGCAGCAGTACTTTAGCATGGAACTCGGTCTATTTTTCATACATTCACTACAAACAATAGACACAGTTCTTCTGCGAATAGCAACCAGGCTTGTTTAAAACTTGTTGAGGCAAAATCCTGTTCCATCTCGACGTGTCTGTCTGTTCATTAAATGTAAATTCAATAAACTGAATTCTTACAGAATACATATATTAAAGACCTATTAAAACTGTCTTTTATTTTTCTGTACCATATTTCAAAAATTGGATTCAAGCTCAAGGGGATGCTTACTCCTGTATTGGACAATGTACTATGCATCGATTTATTAAAGCTATATAGGCTCACTTTTATTTTCAAACTTACTTTTCTATTATAGATCTCTTTCCTTAAAGTGATAATAATATTCATTAAGTATAGATTGATAAATTATTAATTAATCATGTTCATGTAAAATTTAAAGATATTAAGATATATTGCTTTCTACAACAATATGGTTTTCCAGCGAGAGTTTCCGTGCGGTGCAGCCTTGTTTTGAGAGCCAGAGGAGTGCTTGTGAGGGAGACATAATGTACAAAACAGCTGACGGATATGTTCCGCAATTTGTGTCAAAATGTGGTACTTCCAAAGGTAACATGAATACTGAGTGATACAATTTACAAATTCCGCGAATCAAGACAACCTCAAGTTGGACACGATTCGTAAAAAGGTATTTCTCCGCTATATACGATCGTTCTCTCGCTATATCTGAGGGTCCCTATATTAAGCTACCCACTTAATCACTGTTCAGTGTATTCAGTCCATTAAAATCAATCGGTAAAAAGACTACGTTCACAAGTACCTGTGAATCGGTCGTCACCAGTGCAGACGGACGTATGTTTGCACTCGGAAGCGACAAATAATAACTGTGTACTTCTTCTAATCTAGGACAGTAAGATGCCAAGCAGCAAAGATATCAAACAGATGTTCAGGCCAATGCAGTAAACAAACAAACGAACACAAATACTCATAACTGCAATTAAATGTTAACAAAGGTAATGCTAGATACGGTCCAGCACTAACACGAATTGCTATTCCATGCCGATACCCATGAGCATAAAGTAGTCAGGTGTAATGAATGCAAAGGGTATACCTCAGTGCTGCTATCTTAAATAGTACTATCGAAAATGGATGTGTGCCTATTTACGAGTCGTGTTCAGCTTTTTTCTGAAGCTCGGTAGAGCCTTACATATAAGGAAAATACAGGAAAGTAAAATAATATTAATCTTAAAAAGAAACTATTACAATGGTTTTCAAATTTATTCCTCATTATATATGAAAAGTATTTGAAGTATCTGTTAAATTCAAAACACATTTATTTATGAATAAAAAAAGGCTAAATAGATATAGTTACTGATTTTAAGTATATTTATTAGGTAGTAGAACCTTAGCTATCCAAGGAACCTGGGTCTTCCTGTTTGCTGCATTCCTCATAATGGCACCTATTTCTACGTAAAACCACCACTGTAAAATCAAGCTACCTTTTGGAGGTGTCAAAGGGAAATCAAAGATGCTTCATTCTCTTATTTGGGAAACAAAGCTTATAAATGTTTGTAAAATTATTCATTGAAACTGTTTTCCATATTTCATCGTAAATGGAGAAAAATAATCTGCTTTTTACGTTTGTTATTCTTAACAGTAAGTATATGAATTTGTAATATGAGCTATAATCATGCAAATGCTTTGTGATGGGAATTTTATTTTTTGAGATCACTGTATGTATCCTCATAAAATATGCTGAGCAAAATAAGTTTAGCAACTTAAGATATTTATCATAAAAGAAAGTGGAAAAAAGGAGAAACAGCACTTACAATTGAACTATGATATGAGCTTGTCATCACATAACAGAATAAGGCAATTTTTATCGACAATTGTGTGCTGTTTTGTAAGAAATATCGTGAAACTGATCACAGATACGGGTTTAAAAAGTCAGATTCAATTTCAATTTTGTTTAAGGCCTTCAATTGAAGAGATAACAACAACACATTGGCGTCTCATGCTCCTTATAAGGTTTTGTATCTCGAGCATGGTGATCTGGTTCCACTCCTGCTGGTTTGAACATATTTTATTGTTAAGATGTTACAACAAAAGGATTGGACACAAGTACTTAATACTTAGAACGTCCTTTCCTTTTTTTCCACTCCTGCTGCAGAACAAGGGTAAGTTCTGCAACGTTGTTGACGTTATGTCGCTGTCTTAAACGACGACAAAGAATGTTTCAAACGTGTTCAATGGGTGACAAATCACAATCGAAGGTCTAAACATCATTCTGATGAAGGAGAGCGGGTGTGTCGTGCGAGCATTCCCCATGCGAGGCGGGACTGTCGATGACGTTGAGTTAGTGGTACTGTTGTGAGAGGTTTTCGAGCTCGAAGATTTGCTAAACCTAGCTGTTTTTTTTTTTTTACACTTTATCCACATAACCTTAGTCCAGATGCACGGCGTAATTCGTCTGCAACTTTAGAAGCAGCCACGAAACGGTTATGTCTCGACGTTGTAGCAGTAAAACAATTTTGCCTATAACCGTCGTTTTTCGTGGACGTTCTGAGCGCTGACAATTACAAACATGTCAAGTGGTCTGGGATCGGTTTAAAAGTCAACATATGGTGAACGGATGCACAAAAAAGTGTTCCGCGACATCTTTTTTTCAGCAACCGGCGGTGGCATCTCTATAGTCGTTCGACGTTCATTTTTGAAAAGTCCCGGATAATCGGATAATTCCCTATTTGACGTTTTTGCATTTTTTCACTGGTTTTCTTTTCCAAGCGTGAACGAATGGCTTTTCAAGTAATAACTTCTTCCAGGACCATGTGCGTTCGAGCGTAACGTTTTGTATTGTTGAATTGTCACAACTTAGGACGACGCGGTTTCTGTGCGTCGAGTTAACGACGTTCGATCCTGATATTTAAAGTCTTAAACTTTTTTTGCCAAGTATATTTTTAGTTTCTACATACATAGCTTAATTAAAATTCAAATAAAAAAATGGGGGTCAATATGCTTCTTTTAGCGCTACAGTACATTTAATATGACCTTTCTGCACTGCAATTTGTGTCTTAATTAATGGAATTTAATCGTGTTTTTTTCATTGAATACAGATTAATTTGCATTGTAGAATTCAGTTTTATTGTTAGAACCTAAAAATGATGCTTAATTTAATGAATAAAGGACCTGCGCGAAATACGCTCAAAATATCAGGATCGAACGTCCTTAAAAAAAGAAGTGAGTCTTTTGTTACCTCTTTCTATATTGATTTAAAGTAGACAAAAATAAAACAATTTCGAAAAATATTTTTAAATTATACCTATAGAAATACAATTGCTAGATTTATTTTGCTCAGTATATTCATATGTGAAATTCTACATATATACATGCATTTCTATAAATTGATATAAAGAAGTAAAAGGGAGGATTTTTCACTAAGTAAAAGAATGGTGTTATGTTTACTAAATGATATGTGAATACAGAAGTTTTATTTGTATACATATACTCTTCATGTCTTGATTTTGATAATTTACGAAAAAATCTGTTGAGTAGCCCTTTTAAAAAAATTATTGGTATTGTTTAACTAGAAGGGGTTTGGGATATCGATTTTCAGAAATTCCACGTTAAATTTTCGTCGATGTTTTTCAGTAAATGTGTTGTAATACCTATTAACCATTGAAAACAATATCTGCATATGGCATCGAAAATGCTTTCGTCATTTTTCCAGACAAGTTGCATTTCGTCAGCAAGAGCGAAACTAGAAGTCATTACCGCAACAAACTTCGTACTTCATTAAAATCTTCATTTAAAACATTTTGCTTCTAAATTTTAGTAAAATAATTAAAAAAAAATAATTAAAGTTTACTTGCTCTGATTTTTTTTCTTTTTCTAAAAAATGAAATCCAAATACGTGTATTTAAAAGAATAAGGAAGTTACTTTCAAATATGTAGTTTTCAGTAATATTTTTTTCCTACTGTAATGAAAAAAGCCCAAATATCTCAAATCATATTGGTGACGATGGTTTGGACTTGTTCCATAATGATTAATCTTTCATAAACTCAAAAAAGAATATCAGATACAAATACATGTTATGGTTTTCTTTAATTTTGACATTGTTGTGGCAGTGACACTGTGTTGTGTGGAAATATCACACAGTTGCGGTATTTACAATGGTGATACTTGCAAAAATAAAAAAAAAGATTAAAATTCAATAATATTCATTTTACTAAATTCAGATCAAATTCATTAATGAAAACTGTATATTTTAAAAGTTAACTCAAGAATAAATTTTAAAATGTGACTTGAGCAAGAAATGTGACATCTGAAATGTCAGTATTTTGAAGCTATGGTTTCATATATTGGAATTTCTTGACCAGGTCACAGATTTAAACTTTTTGCAACAAATTCCAATTCGGCTTTTGATAATAGGAAATGCAGACTTCCAACAGCACTTGGCTGCCCAATATATAAGCAACAACGCCATCATGAGAATACCATTGGATATCTTCCAACAGCGGCCAAAAATCTGTTTGTTCCTATGCGGTGCATGACCTTCACTTTGAATTCATTTACATTTTGTAACTGGAGATTCATCAGCCGCGTTTGGTTCAAGACCAGGTTGTGATATTTTATCATCAGCAGCATGTGACTGTTCAAACGTTCAACTCCACTGTGGTCAGGTAAATACAAGAGCAGGGTCCAGCAGAACAAAAACAGCTGCGGATTCTTGCTTGTATCGATCTACTTCTGTAAGATTTACTTGCTTTAAAAACAGGCATCATATCGTTTGTCACAGTAATAAATTTATGAATAAGAAACATTTTTCATTTTTCCGCGTCAATTATCTAAGGCATGGTATTTCAAATGTTCTGAACTTCTGATTGAAATACCCGATGCAGTTTAATTCATTGTCCTTGGTATTGTGGAAAGATTACTTGGGATGACTTTCTCAATAATGTTTATGTATGATTCATGAATTACGAACATTACTACTTTGGTTTTCTCAGAAATGGCAGACTTGAGAGATTTTGCATTGGTTATGCTCCCTGTATTAGCTACAACCGCGTCCACAGCTCGTTTGATAGCTCCACCAATGTCATCTGCCGGGCCCTTGCCATAACCCGCCTCTAGAAAATTTTATGATCCCTACAGACTTGAAATGAAAGTTTTCTAATAACTGCGTAGATATAATAAATAAAACTTTTTTGTTTGCAACGATATTGATAGGTTGGGTCAACACTTCCAAAATAGACAGTTTCAATGCTTGGAATTTTTTGTTGCAATCGTTGCAAAATGGGTAATAAGTGAGTACAAATCTGAAACTGAGCAAAACGAGAACAAAGCATTGTTTGCATGGTAGACTACGCCAGGGTCGAGGGTTACCTGAACTTGGCTAGCACCAAAATGAAAACTAAATGTATTTCTTTGTCGTATTTGCAATTCTAGTTTTCAGAAGTCAATATGGATTACAATTTCAGAACCCTTAAAATTTTCCTTTATTTGCTTCTCATTGATATTCATAAGACTGTGCAAAAACTCAAAATATTCCATTTGCTTAATGTTTTTTTTTTATTAAATCATGCAAGACTAATTTATTTTTGTTTCATTTCTTTAAGCCCCTTTATATTATACGGGTAGAATTTTTTGTAATTGTCTGTTGGCATATTACCGTTTGTTGTAATTATAAGTAGCTCGAGAGGAAGCAAGAAATAGTCGTTTTTAAATTTAAAGGGCGGTCGTAACTCTTCATAAAATGTTAAAACATTTATATTTTGTAAAAAGAAAAAAAAATAAAATAAAAAAAAGAGCTAAATGGATAGACGAAGGAGAAAAAAATTCACCTTACTTCTTAAGACTTGAAAATAAACATCAGTCTAAAAACGTTATTAATAAAATCACAAATGCAGGTACGACTGTTGTAAAAACAAATGAAATCTTAAACCAGCTATGTAATTACTATGAAAATTTATACTCTTCAAACGATGTACCAAATGATAGTATCAATACATATCTAGAACAAACAAATATATTATCCATTCTGTCAGAGAATGATAAAAAAGATTGTGAAAAATTTCCCACTTTGCAGGAATTTTCAGAGGCAGTACTTGGAATGAAAAATAATAAATCTCCAGGTCTTGATGGGCTGCCTGTCGAGTTTTATAAAATATTTTGGAAAAACATTCGGAATTTTCTATTCGAAGCTATATCTGAAATATATATCGATGAAGAGCTGACCTCAACACAGAAATGTTCAGTGCTCTCTCTTATACACAAGAAAGGTGAATTAGATAAATTAGAAAATTACCGACCAATAAGCCTTACTAATTGGGATTACAAAGTAATTGCATTTGTATTTGCAAAAAGATTACAAAAAGTTATTAACAGATTAATAAGTAGAAATCAATCAGGTTATATAAAAGGACGATATATTGGTAACAACGCTAGACTTATTCTGGATATATTTGAATATTGTGAAAACACAGATACAGACGGTATTCTTTTATTCGCCGATTTTCAAAAAGCATTTGATTCAATCGAATGGAATTTTTTATTCAAAACATTAGAAAATTCAATTTTGGTGAAAATTTTATCAAATGGATAAAAATTTTATATACAAATCCGCAATTCACTATAAAAAAAACAATGGCTGGATTTCGAGAAAATGCAAAATGTAAAGAGGAATACGGCAAGGTTGTCCGGTTTCAGCATTATTATTTTTATTTGCGATGGAAGTTTTAAATGAAAACATAAACAGTTCAAGTTTAGTGAGAGGTTTTAAGCATGAAAAGATGGAAAACGAAATAAAATGCATACAACATGCAGATGATAGTACTTTCCCCTTAAAAGATATAAACTCTTTAAAAAACGCCATAAAAATAATAGAAAAATTTGGAAATGTATCAGGAACAAAACTTAACTTATCAAAAACGGAATGTATCTTACTAGGGGAGCTAAAAACATGTTTAAAGATAAAGCATATGTAGGAAATGTTAAGATAAATGTAAATACTGTAAAATGTCTTGGAATCTATATTGGACACAACAAAATAGAGTGCAATGAAAAAAAACTGGCTATGTAAACTGAAGGAGTTTGAAAACATTTTAGACTCTTGGAGAAATAGAAAATTAACCATTTTCGGAAAGTGTCAGATTATTAACTCACTAATTATTTCTAAACTTTTATATGTAGCAAATATACTTGAAAATCCAGATCAAGAAATTATAAAGAAGGTAAATAAAATAATTTTCTCTTTTCTCTGGGGAAAAAGAGAAAGAATTAAGCGCAAAACTCTTATCAGGAAAATATCAGAAGGTGAGTTAGGTATTACTGACTTTGAAACCAAAGTCAAAGCTTTAAAAGCATCATGGGTTACCAAACTTGTTCAAGAAAACAAGGATTCAAACAAATTATTAAGTGCTTGTTTAGGAAGATGTAATTTAGATATCTCTTATTTGTTGAATACAAATATCACTAAAATACAAGACTTTAAATCAAATGTCTCCCACTGTTCTATAAAGAAGTAATATGTGCATTCAATGAATGTAAGCAAAGTACTCAGGAAAATTTCCAGCTCCAGAACATATGGTTTAACAAAAACATAACTTATAAAGAAAAACCATTATTTCTTTCAAACTGGGTCAAAAGTGGTTTTAAATATGTTAATGATCTCTTTAATGAACAAGGGTTTAAAACAATAAATCAAATTAAAGAAAAGTTAATATGTTCCCAAAACTACCTTTGTGAGTATATGATTGTAAAAAGTGCATTTAAAAACATATCCCAAAAATAAACGTACAATGTAAAGCAAATAAATGTAATCCACAGCTTCGCTTCAACTTTCAAGGATATTTTGAACAATTAGAGGGCAAAAAATCTAAATTCTTCTACAATATTCTGTTACCCAAAGCATAAAAAAAACCTATAATGGAAAGATTTTGGGCTAACCTATTTAATATCGATGACTTCCACTTATGGGAAAATATTTACAAGGAGAAAGTAAAAGAAATTTTTGATAAGAATGTGTCAGAGTTTAATTTTAAATTAATACATATTTATGTATATACTTATTTATGTCGGTGAAACCAAGGGATCGCTTAACAAAAGAATATCAGGTCATCGATTTCAAATAAATCATGGTGGTCAGCAGCTTTTATATAAACATTTTAATTCACCTGATCATTCTATTTTATCAATGAAAGTTAGAATTCTGGAAAAGATTTATCACCACACAAATAGTCCATCTTTGAGTACACCTTTCCGTAGACAACGTGAAGAACTTTGGATTAGGAAACTAGGGACAGCCTTTCCCTATGGATGTAATGACAATGTCGATAGTGTTGGAAATCTCACAAGCCCACAGTGTAATAATGTAAATGTGATGGGACTTTTTAACAACACTCAGAGACGTAAGCGTAGTCATGGACATCGTTCGTACAATAAACCTGCAATACACGACGTCTCTTTTGATTCATTACTACCTTATGTAAATCAACAGTTAGGTCTACATCATATTCGAACCAAACTTTACTCTGTCCCTTTGAAACTTTTAAATAGTCTTCTTGAAAAGACCAAGGAACATCCAAATTTAGATTCCTCGACACCTGAATATAGGCTCGGCTCTGTGATTATGGATATTGCACATCATAGGCTTTTTAAACCCGCACGTTTCACGGAAGAAAATGCAGCTAAAACAATCCGTCTTTTCCTTAAACTTCAATATGCCAATAAAGGAATTGACGCGGTAAATATTAGTAATATTCTTAATCACAAAAGGGTCCAGTCTTCTATTCCACCATATTTCAAGTGAAAGACTACGCCTTGTATTTCCTACAAATATACATCGACCATTGCTTCCAAACTTTTCAATTACAAAAATACTTTACATGGCCTGGATATCGACTATCTGAAAAATAATCCCCTTTCGTGTTCATGTTCTTCTTCGCCCTATAACTATAGTCCTGCTGGACACGTTATTACAGGTGACGTAAATATAGTTCGTAATGAGGACCTTAGATCACTTATTTTAAAAGGTCCTAAATATAGGGAACCCCGATCCTTCAACTGGCGTCGGAATTTCATAAATATTATGGATTCTGTTGAAAATTACGCCAGACGATGGGCTAGATATGAAAAAGAAGACATTGACACCTTGTCAGAATGGATTAAATGTATCAGATCCATGTTAAAGTCACGTATTAAAAGATTGAGGGGCAAAATGAAAACCATCTATCCTTCTGTGTTCAATAAACCAGAAGTGAAAAAAGAATTAGATAGATTACACGATCAGTACGTACTGGTTCCTGCCGACAAAGCAGGTAACAACATTGTCTTCGTTTGTAAGGCTCATTATATAAATTGCATTTTAGAAGAACTTGGATTTAATTCTACAAGTGGTAATCCTACTTATACATATACTACTCTTTCTAAGGAAGAAATTCTTCAAAATCACCTGTCAGTTTTGAATACTTTTAATATTCCACAGAGCCAAAATGAATTTGAACTACCTTATGTATATTGGATTCCGAAACTTCATAAGAATCCTTACAAACAAAGATACATTGCAGGTTCCAGTAAATGTTCAACCAAGCATCTTTCGTTACTTCTCACTAAAATATTGACAGTAGTGAAAGAAAAACTTCAAGAGTACTGTACAACTATATATTCAAGAAGTGGTGTAAATCAGATGTGGATACTTAAAAATTCTAAAGAACTTTTGGACAATTTGAAATCACAAGACTTTACAAAAATCAACAGCATAAAAACTTACGACTTTTCAACTTTATATACAACAATTCCGCACGACAAATTAAAATCCAGGCTTTTTGATATCATTGACAGCTGCTTCTTTAACAAAAATGGAACTCGTAAGTTTACTTACCTCGTCATTGGTCATTTGAAAAATTATTTTGTTAAAACAGATTCTGATTGCACACACAAGTACTCTGAAGTTGACATCAAGAAGATGCTTGAGTTTCTGATTGACAATATCTATGTGGTTTTTGGAGACCAGGTATTCCAACAATCTATTGGAATTCCCATGGGTACAAATTGCGCTCCGTTATTAGCAGACTTATTTTTATATTCATATGAAGCAGAATTTATGCAAAATCTTTTGCGTGAAAAGAAAAAAACACTTGCTGTGGCCTTCAACTCGACATTTAGATATATCGACGACGTATTGTCAATTAATAATGATAATTTCCATTCCTACGTCGACACGATATATCCTGGTGAGCTTGAGATAAAAGATACCACAGAGTCCGACACTTCTGCTTCATACTTGGATATTTTACTTGAAAAAGACACAAATGGTAATCTAACAACCAAGCTATATGATAAACGTGATGACTTTAAATTTTCTATCATCAACTTCCCTTACTTATGCAGCAATATACCTTCATCACCTGCATACGGAGTATTTATATCTCAGTTGATTCGATACGCAAGAGCATGCTCTACGTATGAACAATTTCTTAAAAGAGGTAAACTATTGACAAGCAAGTTGATGAAACAAGAATATCAACAGTCTCGTTTAAAGTCATCATTTCGTAAATTCTATGGTCGATACAATGACCTTGTCAGCAAATACAATTTATCATTGAATGAAATGCTGACTGACGTTTTTCATACCAATTGTTAGTCCATTATTTATACACTGAATTGACCACGGATTTTTTCCGTTATTTCCTGATTGTGACGGCGGGCACACGGCGGGTGTGACCGGTCGAGCAGGGGATGCTCACTCCTCCATGGCACCTGATCCCACCTCTGATGTTTCGGAGGTCCGTGTTTGCTCTGCTCTTGTTTTGTATATTTGTTTAATGGACGTTGAGATTGAATACTGTTCGTTATTTCCATATCCTCTGACTGGCCTAATAAGTATGTTAGTAAATGGAAAAAAGACTTAAGTGTAAATTGTTCAATTTGCAATGTGGAGGAGGACATAAAGCACCTTATTTTTTATTGCTGTGTAGTTTAACCTGTTTGGAGTAAAATAACATTGCTTTTAAAGATAGATGTGTCATGGAAAATTATTTCATTGGTTTTTCCAACATATTGTAGTAAAAATACTTTCATTTTAATCAATACATTACTATTTATAAATATAAAATGAAATGTAGACTTTTGAATGAGAGTTTATTATATTTCTTAAAAAATGCACTTACTCAGTTCTACTTTATAATAAAATTATCAAAAACTATTGAATGTGATTTCAATATCATCAACGAACTGTCAGAAAAATTATGAAATTAATTATATTATATATTTATCCCAAGGTGACCTGGCCTTTGGGGTATACTTTCGTAGAGGGAAATGTGGACTCATGTGCGTTGTGTCCCCCTGCGATTATCTCTTAAGAAATTGAATCTGTTTTATTTTCTTAATGCTAAATATATATGAAAATGTAATATAAAGTACATTTATGTGGAATATTATATTGTTTATCTATACATATCATTTTTTTTCAATGGTTCTATTTTATGTATATCAAATATTAAATGTACTAATTCTTTCTGAATATATCTATATCAAGATTATATATATGAGGGCTGATTCTCATGATTTTTCTAATTAATCCAGGGAGCTCCTGGCACCCCAGGTGAAGATACATTTATGAGGACCTCTGAGGAGGTATTACCTCCAATTTTTTGTTAATATATTATTGAAATAAAATTATTAAAAAAAAAATAAAAAAAAAAATAAAAAAAAAGAAAGAAAGAAAAACGTTCTTCTGCACCTATTAATCGACGGAAGACATCCGTCATCTTCTGCAGAAAACTTGCATTTTAATCCCCAAATTTTGAAAATTTCATCATAAATTTTATTTCACCATAAATTGTTGATTGACATCACAGTGCAGATTTCAGGGCATTAATTTATTTTAAAGTATGTTTGGTCCGTGTTTGATCTGCTCCTATTTTGGTTTTATGGACTTTGAGATTGAGTACCGTCACCGGTAACTTTCAATATTAAAACACATTAGAATAATTTTGGATTGTAAAGTATGCCTGCATCGGTTTTAAAATTTGCAAATGAAATAAAGGAATTCGTGATATGCGACGGAAGGTTTGTTGTGGATGCACGGCTTTTCCCACAGGATTATCCACAGGTACTTGTTTCGTATACAGGGTATACCTACTTATTTTTACCACGAGGTACTTAACTCAAATTCAGCCACACTCACTTCAAGCTTGTATTTTATCAATCGATCAAACATATAAGCCTACAATAAGACACAGTGCACTAATAGAGCCTTTTTTTATTTCAAGAAGCCCTTGATCAATTTTAAGCATTTTTATATTTATTGTAAACCAGTGGCACTTATTTATTCCTCAGAAATTACGACAATTTAAGACCTAAGACGGGATACAAGAACTACGGTTATTGATATAGTGTAGGATAAAACCAGAGAATTCTGATTTATTTCTTCCTTTCGAAGGGGAGACACGTTTTATCGATTTCTTCTTCATCCAAATTTTGTCCAGGCCGTAACTTGAATACCCTTTTACATGAAGACTTCAAACTTGGAAGATAGATAGATGACCTTAAAACGGAGTGCACGCCACCAACTTTTCTGACATCGGTTTATTTATAAGGTCAAGGTCATACTTTTATATCAAAATAGCTTGAGTACCTTTTGATAATTATGAAGAACTTCAAAATTGTAACATAGAAAAAAGACATTAAATAAAAGATGCAGTGCATTAGCATTTTGACCTTGACCCCCTTTATTTCCTCAAAATAAAACAGAGAAATGATTTGACCACAACTTGAGAACCCTTTATCATTGAGGCTTCAAGCTTGGAACATGCAGAGGACACATAGAAGAAGGGTACATGTCATCAAATTTTTTTTACCTTTGATCAAATTTTTACAAGGTCCAACTTTTACATCAAAATAGAGTAGAGAGCCATTGCTTGAGTACCCTTCGACATGCAGAGGACACATAGAAAAAGGGTGTATGTAATCAAATTTTCTGATCCTGATCCATTTGTTATAAGATCAAGGTAAATGTAGGAATGCCTTGTAAACAAAAATGTGGGATCAACACTAAAAGTAAATTTAAATGCATTAATTTGTAACATGCATGTACACAAATGTACCTGTACAAGTTTACAACTGAAAAGCAACAATCAGTTCTCACGTGCAATCTTCTACAATGGGGGATCCACGTGGAATCCATCAATTAATATTCTTAAATTGTTATTACTAATTATAAATATTGATTCTTTGTAAGAATTTTAATATAATACTAGTAGTGTGGTTATCATGTATCATCCACAGATATTACATTGTATTTTAACAATCATATTCTTGTGGAACCTAAGTATATGAATGGACCATTGATCTGAGGTTGAGAGAATAAAGTATGCAAAATCGTACTTTTAACTCCCCAAAGTTAATCTATTTTTAACACTTTCACATTGTAAAGAAAAGCAGGTTCAGAACAAAACTGGACAGAAAATAGATAATAAACCCACATCTGCATCTTGTTCTGTGTAAGCGCCTTATTTTGTTGAATCTCAAGTTCAAACTTGTAAAATTGTTTTTTGACAGAAGGGGCAGCGGGGGGCACAGGCCCCCATGGCACAGACATACTCTTGCCCCCCAGATCTGAAAGTGGGGGGGGGGGGCTAGTGCCCCCCCGCTGCCCCTTCTGTGACTACGCCTATGCTACTGGTCTGATTTTAATATAACTTGGCACACAAGTAGCTACACTAAGATACATAAAATAGTGCATCGGATTTTGATTTCGATGACCGGTGTTGCCATGGTTTCTAAAAATAAAAATTCTGTGAAATTCCTTTAAAATGCTACTACTCTCCTACAGTTTTGATCTGATATCAATATAACTTGGCACACAAGTAGACTACACTAAGATACATGAAATAGTGCATCGGTTTTTGATTTCGATGAACGGTGTTGCCATGGTTAATAAAAATAGTATTTTCTGTGAAATTCCTTTAAAATGCTATTCCTCCTACAGTTTTGACTGATTTCAATATAACATGGCAAACAAGTAGGCTACACAAAGATACATGAAATAGTGCATGGGATTTTGATTTCGATGAACGATTTTGCCATGGTTACTAAATATAGAATTTTCTGTGAAATTCTTTTAAAACACAACTCCTCCTGCAATTTTGATCTGATTTCAATAATACTTGGCACACAAGTAGACTACATAAAAGTACATAAAATAGTGCATCCATTTTTATTTCAATGAACGGTGTTGTCATGGTTACCAAAAATAGAATTTTCTGTGAAATTTCTTGAAAACTCTTCTCCTCGTATAATTTTGATCTGATTTCAATATATCTTGGCACACAAGTAGTCTACACTATTATACAAAGAACAGTGCATCAGATTTTGATTTCGATGAACGGTGTTGCCATGGTTAATAAAAGAAATTTCCTGTGAAATTCCTTTAAAACGCTACTCCTCCTACAGTTTTGGTCTGATTGCAATATAACTAGGCACACAGGTAGACTACATTAAGATATATAGAGTAGTTCATCAGTTTTTGATTTTGATGAACAGTGTTGCCAATGTTACTTAAAATTGAAATGTGTGAAATTCCTTTAAAACGCTACTCCTTCTACAGTTTTGGTCTGATGGCAATGGCTTCTTTTCTCATCCTTTGTTATAAGCACAAACCAGTAGAGCTACAGTCTCAACAGAGACTTCTGGTTTGATACAGCGTCAAACCTTCTTCATCACTGATTGATTTTTTAAATTATTGTTTAACGTCCCTCTTGAGAATTTTTCACTCATATGGAGACACCACCACTTGCCGCTGGAGAGCTGCAAAATTTGCAATCTCCCATGCAGAGTTATCGTTCGTTCCTCTCTCAGAGAGTGCAAATTCTGTCCTATGTTCGGCACTTAGGGCTATTGAACAGGGATGGATCTTTTTTTGTGCCAGCACCTACTGCGACACGGGACCTCGGTTTATACTTGGTCTCATCCGACATCAGACTGTAACACTTTTCTGCAAAATTGGTTGATAGAATTTAAACCAGATGTTTCTACTTGTTGCTTCTCCGATTTGGACATTTTTATGTTTTTAGGTCACTCAGGTGACCTATTGCTATCCGTTTTCGTCCGTCATGTGTTAACATTTGAACATTTTCAGCTTCTTCTCTGCAACCACTGAACCAATTTCAACCAAATTTGGCACAAAGCATTTATGGGTGAAGGGGAACAAAACCTGTGAATTACATGGTTCTCCCCACCCCCCCACCCGGAACTTGAGGGTTGAGGCCAAAACCACTAAAATTATTGAAATCTTTAAAAATCTTATTATTTACTCCTGGACATCAAGCAGACAAACTGTTAGCATGAATGTAATGAGCACTGAGTCCTCCACCAAAATTGTGAAATTCATGGCCCAAGGGTTAGGGGTTCTAGAGCTAGGGCGGGGCTATTTAGATTATATAGTGAAAATGCATTATTTCTTTGAAAATCTTCTTCTCTGCTCCTGGATATTAAATAAACTAAGTTCATAGTTATGATGAGCAAGAGTGCCTCTTCCAAACTTGTGAATTTTATGGCCCCAGGGTGAGGGGTTCTGGTGTTAGGGCGGTGCTCTATTGATTATATAATGAAAATGCATAAATTCTTTGATAATCTTCTCATCTGCTCCAGGGAATTAAATAAGCTAAATAAGTACATAGTTATAATGAGTAAGAGTTCCTTTTTTAACATTTTGAAAGTTTATGGCCCCAGGGTCAGGGGTTCTGGTGTTAGGGCGGGGCTCTATTGTTTATTTAGTGAAAATGCATTAATTCTTTGAAAATCTTCTATTCTGCTTCTGGGTATTAAATAAATTAAGTACATAGTTATGATAAGCAAGAGTGCCTCTTCCAAAATTGTGAATTGCATGGCCCCAGGGTCAGGAGTTCTGGTGTAAGGGTGGGGCTCTATTCAATATATTGTGAAAATGCATGAATTCTTTGAAAATCTTCTTCTCTACTCCTGGGTATTTAATAAACTAACTTAATAGACGAATTACACGCTTAGTTTGGACTTTCAATAAGGCGTGGCATTCTCGATGTTAATTAATTAGCTTCTGAAATTAACACAGCTTCCCTTCACTGTTGAAATATACATATGATAGTAATGCGGCCGAATGTCAACTGGTGTAGTAAATAGCCAATTAAAAGTTCTCTCACGGCACAGAGGTGGGACATAAGTCGTCTGATCGTTATCAACAATTTTAAGTTCCTGATGTTATTAATTTCGTAACCATTGAGAGTCGACTAGTATTCGCCATTACGTAGCGCCGAAAAGGTCACGCCTACTGAAAGTCCAAAGATTTAAAATACTCCTATAAAGTTATAATGCCTCTTCCATAATTGTGAATTTTATGGCCCCTGTGTCAGAGGTTTTGCCATTTGGTGTAGGGGTGTGGGCTCTTTTGAATACACTAATTCTTTGGAAATCTTTTCTCCTGGGTAGTAGTTAATGATCCAAGTACATATGATGAAAGGTGCATCAAGCAAAATGATTAATTTCATGCTCCTTGGGTCAGAGGTGTAAGGGGAGGGGAGGGGAATACATAGTCTGAAAATAAATTAATGCTTTGAAATCTGCTCTTTGGTATTAATCAACCATTAATGATAGAATGAAATTTATGATAAAATTTCCAAAATTTTGAAATATGTGGCTCCAGGGTCAGTGTATCCTTTAGGGTGGGGTGCACAACTGGTTTCAAAGTGGAAGTGCATTTTCTCTGCTACTCTGATCTAACTCTAGGTATTAAGTAAATAGAGTAAGCATGGAAAGTTTATAATGATAAGCAATTGTGCCTCTTTCAAAATTGTGAATTTCATGGCCTCTGGTTTATAACACGAACTAAATTCAATTATTTGAAAGTTGGTACATGATATTCAGGTGACCTATAAGGCCCGTGGGCCTCTTGTTGATATTAACCAGCGATTGCAGCGGCGGTTGGGGGGGGGGGGGTATTTCGTGGATGAATTTCAAACATTCCAATATCACCTAGATCCGTGTTTTCCAGGAGGGGTCTCCACTTTGTAGGGAAGGGGGGGGGGGTCCTAGGTCACTTTTACTTGGCTTAGTATATATACATGAAACAAATTGAGAAAACAAACGGCATTCAAGACCAAAAGTCTGTAAACAATACAAAATAGGAGCAGAGCAAACACGGACCTCCAAAACATCGGAGGTGGGAACATGTGCAATAGCGGAGCGGATAGTGGGGAAAATATTTCACTTGCGGATACAAGCATCAAATTTTGCATGAAGGTTCTTTGACTATTACTGAAAAAGAAATATCGTTGGCCACTCAAGTTTCGGCCATTTTCAAGATGGCCGCCACTTTTTTCAAAATGGCGCCTTTTTTCATAATTTTTCACAAAATTTTCATCCTTCCTCGGTAATACTTTCATTTTTTCTTCAATAATAAAAGGGAACTTGGTACATGATATAATTTGAGCTCCATTTTATATATACATACACTGCGCATGCGCTTAAATACAAACAAAAGCTGTTTTAAGGACATAACTGGATTAATCTTCTGAAACGTGTATAGCTGCATAAAGCAATGTAAGGTAATCCGGACCTGAAGCAGTTGAAGTTATATTACACCAACATTTTAGTAGTTCTTGACATGATGCACAATTGCTGGCAAGAATGTACAGTGTGGGGCACAAAATCCACGTTTTTTTTTTTTACTCAACCCTAACTGGAAGGTGAGGGTAAAGTTAGTCACTTGCATACTAATAGTGACTGACCCCATGAATGACCATCATGCAATCCAGGTCTCCAATTAAATCTGCTTTACAAGAGCAGCTCTTTAGGGAAGGGATCAAGGCATCGCAGTGCTGATTGTACATGATGACAACAAATTTCTCCCAGTGCATTGATTAAAGGTTTGACAAGGGGTGCTTCAGAATAGGATTTGAATATTTCTTTGGCGTTCTCAAACATATTCATGACCTGTCATGCTGTCTTTTAACCTTTCCAAACAATGGCCGATACTGTATCACAACCCATGAATGCATGAAAGAATGGTAATGCATTTGATATGGTTCCAGTGATCTAACAACATCATAAATTGTTTTTCATCTCAAATCCTTGCCCTTTCAAAATGTCATCCATTACTGATCCACATTTAATTGATCAAAAAGAGTTACACAACAACTTCTGTATCCGAACTAACCATGTAGATTGATCTGTGCTGCTACCACCCGGTGCTGCATATTTTGCATGAAGGAACATACGTTTGTCAGCTTCTTCATGTTAGCAAAGCGGTATAAAGTTGGTATATATAGCTTTGCTTATACTGACAGTTTTTTTCCCTTTACTACAATGATAGTTGCCTCTGTAATCGTGAATATAATTCTGTCTGCTACCTCCCCTCTCCAATTCAGTTTTGTTCTTGTCACACTGAAGGAAAGTGTTCCATGACTTTGGTGGCTTAGTGTTGCCAGTTACTTTTCCTCTAGACCCATGCCACATTTCTTTTCAGATTCTGCCTTAAAACTCATCCTCTTTCTGAACTCGAAAGATAGTGTCTACCCTCAAATTACCTTTTACAAGATAATTAATGTGCAGAAGGATAATGACATTGGCATATTAGTTAAAATTTCAGGTTATTTAGAATTGACGAATGATGCACTGTCAATTACAAAAGCTGTTTCAATGATATAACTGACAATCTTCTGTCAGTACATTATTTGGCAACTCTTTTCCTGATTTCATGATCAGAAAGTTCTTGTACATCGCACTGCATGCCTACTGTGACAGAAAATAAATAACATAGAAAAACTGCTATAGTCATCTTCAAAATTTGCCAACTTTTACTTTGAAGAAACAGAATTTTGTTTTGGACTGAATATGCGAAATCTATCCTTCTGAACAAGTTCATAAAACTTTGAGTATCACCTTCAGATACTCTTAAAAGGAATACCCAATATTGTTCTTTCCCAATGTATCCCTTTTTTAATATTTCATCCTGCAGTTTCATCAGTTTCGACAACAACTATAAAAATCCTGCACTTTCAGTTTCGACAATGACTATAAAGATCAAGCAACTCTTCCTCAAATGGATTTCCAATTTCCAAAATTAGCTGTTTAAAATTAAAACTACGTTTAACGTCACCCGCGCGCGTAGGTTTTTGAGAAATTCGTCTTTGAAAAAAACAAACAATTCGTAATTCCGTATGTCTGTTCCGGGTTCTTCAATTAGCAACTTTTTTCCCGTAGTGACAGAAAATGTGCATTGATAAAGGCAGTTGGTGTCTTATTAAAGAAAACTAGTGAATTAAAGAGTTTGGGACCATAAATGTAAGTAAAAAATAGATGATTTTATGATTGAAGTTAATGACAAAGTCTAGTTTGTTGATTTTTTTGTCAGTCTTCGAATCACATGTTCAAACTGACAGTGACAGACTCTCAGCATGCTCAGTTCGTGATTTTATTGGCTGAACTTTTTATTGTATTTTGGAGAGAATCGAAAAACTTTTTTACTGAGTGGAAAGTGTGTCAAAAACCAAGATTAATATATACAGTGAAAAGCATCTTCAAATCTTATTTGATATGTTTCATATTGAAAATATTTCTGTAAAAATCAAAAGGAACAGTAATGAGTAAAGTAATTGATTTCTTCATAATTCATGTACCTACAAATAGCTACAATTTTTGGAAAGATAATACTTGTCTTAACCATTTGAGCAGGGAGAAGCTTACTGAAGATAGGGCCTTTCAAGTGAAGGAGGGAGTAAGGAAAGAAGTTGGGGTATTCCAGAAGATGTGAAGAATCCTGTCTTTAGTGTGGAATTCAAGGTATTAAAGATAATCTAACAGCTATCAGTATGGTCCAGATATAAGTATTCACACTTTCAAAACTTAATGCTAGTAGATCTAGTACTTACTACTAAGAAAAAAATGATATAATTCAATTTGAGATATTTCAACATGAACAGTTTTAAATATTGTCATCAATAATTTTAATTGTAGATATTGATCAACTATTCCCACAAGAAGCATTTACCTCCAGGGTACCATGAACGTGTGGCAATATAAATCCAAAGGACAACTCAACTGAGGCCTAGTTAAAAGCCACTTTCCTGCTCAATCAGTCTTAGACTACATTGTTTGCTAACAATAGGACTCAAACTGATTTATATACCAAGAAAAAAATCTGCTATGGAAATTAATCTTAGGTGTCATATCAATTAAATGCTCTTTATTACTTAATTGAAATGTTTTTAATGTAGTGAATAGGTTAGTTTGAATAAATTCACAATTGTTTGAAAATTTTGTTTGTTTATTTTTTTCTCCCCCCCTCGTAGGTTTTGAACTTTAGATGTGACGTTAAACGTAGAATTAACTTTAAACAGCCTTATACATGTAGGCATAGCCCGATTTACTTGTGAAAATAAACTTTCTTGAGCAGCATGACTTTCTTTGTGATGTTTTTCTTCTTCTCTTGAACATATCAACATATTCATGTGAACTCGACTCTTTAGTAAGTTTGCTGATTTCTGGACCAGCTACCACCGTTAATGCAACTGGAACTTCCACTAACCATCACCTGATCTTCTGTTACATGTAACCATCACTTTTTACAAATAGCATTGTTATGCTCATGGAC
>NW_026924042.1:0-22709 GCF_032062105.1 Saccostrea cuccullata | reverse complement strand
TTTCTTGCTGATTCAGGTTATGCTGTTTTTTAAATGCCGACGCTGATGCTAGCTATATCCTTACATCTTCATTAATACCATCATCATCAACAACATCATCATCATCATCCTACTAACCCCCAGCATCCTCTCCAACATCACCATTAACACCATCAACAACATCATCATCCTACTAACCCCAGCATCCTCTCCAACATCATTATCCTACTAACCCCAGCATCCTCTCCAACATCACCATCCTACTAACCCCAGCATCCTCTCCAACATCATCATCCTACTAACCCCCAGCATCCCCTCCAACATCATCATCCTACTAACCCCCAGCATCCTCTCCAACATCACCATTAACACCATCAACAACATCATCATCCTACTAACCTCAGCATCCTCTCCAACATCATTATCCTACTAACCCCAGCATCTTCTCCAACATTACCATCCTACTAACCCCCAGCATCCTCTCCAACATCATCATCCTACAAACCCCCAGCATCTTCTCCAACATCATCATCAATCCATCAACAACATCATCAACACCATTCCACCACCACCATGATCATCATAATCACCACCAACATTATCATCAACACTAAAACTATCAACATCATCATCTTCAACAGCATCATCAACAACCTCATCTTCATCCTAATACTCATCATCACCAACATAATCATCATGATCAACATCATCATAATCACCAACATTACAATATCATCATCACAATCATCATCGTTAACAACATCATCTTCTACACCTTCAACACTATCCACATCATCATTAACATCACATCATCACCTACTTTATAAGCATCATCATCGTTTGGTTTATCATTTTGTTCCTTAACCCCCTTCCCCGCAGTGACGCATTTTAACGCATATACTATTTCCTATTTTTAACACAAATTCACGCATATACCATTTCCCCACAATCACGCATTTTCACGCACTTTAGAAAGTATATTTATTCTTTAATTTAATGCCAATGTCCTTCTATTTTATATTTGTAAAAATCTCATAAAATAAGAAAAGTTATTTTTGTGTTAAAATATAAGGTCATAATATTATTTACGCTAAACATTAGAGAAACGTGTACCACGCTATAAGGTGCTTGCGGGGAAATGGTCAATTTCTCTTTCTATCACGTAAACATATATTAAGTGTATGTTGGATAACAGTTTAGTAAGTTGTGAAGAGTTAAAAAGTGGGTTTTTTTAATTTTTGAAGTGCCCCAGCCGTGTTCCGACATCGCTAGATGCTCTGGGATAACTAAGGATGGTGAATACTTGTTGTACCCTGCGGTAACGAATGGAAAAGGGGTGAAGATTTATTGTCATGACATGCAGAGAGATCCGAAGGAGTATGTCACTCTGAAGTATGAAAACTCCTTTGATCAACACGACAGTTCAAACTGGTTAAGAAAATACGAACGATGTACATCTATCTTTACTCCTCCGCTAAAGAAAGAAGTTTTTTTTTAAAGTGGCCATTAACATTAAGGTAACACTGCATACGGAGTAATTTATGTCCCGTGTGCGCTTTTGCAATTACAATCAATTTAGGTCCGTTTTAATTCTGCCAAGGCATAATTCTTTTTTTCAAATTTATAACCGTCTCATATGAAATCGCCTTATTTTAATTCACTCAACTATGATTAGGGGGAAATTAAACCGGGGGCAAACATTAATTCCCTTGGATACAACAATTGCATCAAATTAAAAGTGTTTTAAGAATGAATATTGAAAGTTATTTCAAAGACATGCTGAGATTTGATGTTTAAAAGAAGATCCCAATTTGTATGCGCCAAACCGCTAAAATATGAAGCCCGTGTTTTAAAGTACACATAGTTTTAGCAATGTATCATAATGTACACGTACGATAACTCAAACACAATCTACTAACAATCCAGATAGTTCCGATTGTAAACATGGCGTGTTTGAAGCGAGAAAAAACGTTTAGAAAATTAGTTATATTTTTGTCTATTTTAAACATCCTTAACCTTTTACAGGGTTAATCTGATCATGTTTGTTTCTGTTGTTGTCCAAGTCCAATCTCGCGAAATAACGAAAACATATATTGACGCCATTATACAAAGATGTGACGTCCATAGTCACGAGGAGGGTATGATCTGGGAGGCCAGTAGAGGGCGTCTTGTTAATGTAGTCCGTCGTGTCCTTGAGATAGGATGGCAAATTCTTTACGTGTGGACGGAGATGTAAATCAATGAATTCAGAAATTTTCTCCGTGGGGTGTCCAATTGCGCTGACTATGGGGCGACCTGGCATGCCTTCTTTGTGCATCTTAGGAAGCAGATAGAATTGTCCTGGTCTACAGTCAATAGGATTTAAGGTCTCATAGACGTTGATACCAATCTCATTTTTCTCAAACATATCGTCAAGAGTTTTGGTAATGGCGGTGGAGAATTCTTTAGTAGGATCAGAGTCCAGTTTCTTATAGAAACGTTCGTCTGAGAGTTGTCTTTGGGCCTGCGCCATGTAAGTCTCTTTATCCAGTTCTACAACTGTAGAGCCTTTGTCTGCTTTCTTTATTACAATGTCATCCCGATTTTTTTAATGATTGTAAGGCAGATCTCTCTTCCTTACTCAAATTGTCGGGAGTCTTGTCTGGCATTGAAAGGAGCTTCTCTATGTCTGACTCAACGGCGTCAATATACGACTCAAGCGCGCCGCACTTGCCCGGTGCAGGTTCCCAGTCACTCTTGGGCTTATAGAGTTTGTGTTCCTCTAGATCGTGGAAATCTGGCTTGGAAGAGTCGTATGAATTTACTTCGGAGTCTTTTCTAGAGAAGTGCTCCTTCAAACGAAGTCTCCGGAAGAATGCTCGGGTGTCCTCTCTGACTTGTTTTTCGTCGACCTCATGTGGCGTGGGGCAGAAATTTAGCCCCTTGGAAAGAAGTGAGGTCTCCGATTCGGAGAGAGGAGCACTAGATGTATTGAGCACTGGGCAGACGTTAGGAGTTTGTATGGGTCCGTCCCTCGCGATTGTCTTAATGCGTTTGAAGCGTCTCGAGCGGGGTTTACGTGTTTTGTTATCTCTGACCTCTGACCAGTTGTTCCTAGACTGCGGAACACTGTCGCGGAGAAATTTCTTGTTTTGAGTCTTGTTGACTTTATTTGTTAGGGCCATAATATAGGTGTCTATAATATTATGGGCTTCATCAAGATCGGCCTGGGACATGATATCCTTGATGGATGATTCTAAGGACTTGATCTCACTCTTCAATTGTCCTAACTTGTGGATATCCCAAGAAAGACAGAGTGACATCAATTGTTTAGGACATCTCCTTGTAATTACGTCCCAGCGTTCCTGAAAGCGTTTGGAGATTGGCCCTATGTTAGGTGTAACATTTATCTGAAAGCCTTTCGGTATAGTGTCACACTCTAAGTAGGTCTGTAAACTGGAGACCCGGTGTTCAGTTTTTATTGATTTTTGGTGTTCTTTCTTTAGAAGTTTGAATGTTGGGTTATCTTTAATAGACATATTTGAAAGGAAATTATAATTGCAAAAATGATTAGACTACTTTTAAGTTTTTAGTCGTATGAAGTCGAAAGAATCAACGAACGATTGTTCTGTATTCTAACTTGTTTCGTAGATAATTCGTGCAAGAATTCAAAAATTTAAAAACAAATGGTAAATGAGAAAAACTCGAAAGGGAAAAGTGGAAAGAACTAATTTGTAAAGGTTGGAAACCAAATAAATAGTAAAAAAAACATCAAATGATGAAAGACATAACCAAAAATAAATGATGAGAACAGAAAATATAAATAAAGAAATGATGGATATACGGGTGGATCTGTGAAAATACAGTTGGCGAAAAAGGATATAAAAAGCACTAAAAAACCAACAACACTGTGTATCCTAAATGTCGGATCTACCAAGTAGATACAAGGTCACGAATGGAAATTTATATAAAGCACTAAAAATGACCAACGACACGAAAAATAAATATTGTCAAATTTTCGGGACGCCCTGTCCCTTCCTCAGGACAAAGAAAAAAGTTAAAAAGTCATAAGAACAAAGGAAAAAGAGAAACAAAAACAACTAGCACTACTACTAAACTACTAAACACTATACATTTACAAACTTAGTTACATGTTGAATTGGAAATTTGTAAGAACACTATTAAAGAAAGAAATCCGGAGCGCTATGAAATACGTCCGGTCTATCGGGTATACACGGGTGAAGTGCGATTTACATAATTATGTCTTTGTCCTGAGGAAGGGACGGGGCGTCCCAAAAATTTGACAATTTTTATTGTTCGTGTCGTTGGTCATTTTTAGTGCTTTATATCAGATATATATATATATATATATATATATATATATATAGATAGATATATATATAGATAGATAGATATAGATAGATATAGATAGATTAGATATATATATATATATATATATATATATATATATATATATATATATATATATATATATATATATATATATATATATAGATATATATATATATATATATATATATATATATATATATATATATATATATATATATATATATATATATATATATATATATATATATATATATATATATATATATATATATATATATATATATATATATATATATATATATATATATATATATATATATATATATATATATATATATATATATATATATATATATATATATATATATATATATATATATATATATATATATATATATATATATATATATATATATATATATATATATATATATATATATATATATATATATATATATATATATATATATATATATATATATATATATATATATATATATATATATATATATATATATATATATATATATATATATATATATATATATATATATATATATATATATATATATATATATATATATATATATATATATATATATATATATATATATATATATATATATATATATATATATATATATATATATATATATATATATATATATATATATATATATATATATATATATATATATATATATATATATATATATATATATATATATATATATATATATATATATATATATATATATATATATATATATATATATATATATATATATATATATATATATATATATATATATATATATATATATATATATATATATATATATATATATATATATATATATATATATATATATATATATATATATATATATATATATATATATATATATATATATATATATATATATATATATATATATATATATATATATATATATATATATATATATATATATATATATATATATATATATATATATATATATATATATATATATATATATATATATATATATATATATATATATATATATATATATATATATATATATATATATATATATATATATATATATATATATATATATATATATATATATATATATATATATATATATATATATATAGATATATATATATATATAGATAGATAGATATATAGATAGATAGATATATATATATATATATATATATATATATATATATAGATCACAGTGGTCGGTGATAAATATGTCAAACTTTGATTCCCTATTGTGGCCCCGCCCTACCCCCAGGGGTCATGATTTGAACAATTTAGAATTTACACTACCCAAAAATGCTTCCAAATAAGTTTCAGCTTTTCTGGCCCAGTACTTCTTGAGAAAATTTTTAAAGCTTTTTTCCAAAATATTTCTATGTAAAACTTTGATTCCCTATTGTGGCCCTGGCCTACCGCTGGGGGTCATGATTTGAACGATATAGAATCTACACTACACTAGGATGCTTTCACATAAGTTTCAGCTTTTCTGGCCCTGTAGCTGTTGAAAAGAAGATTTTTCAATGACCCTATTCTATTTTGGTCTTTTCTTGATTATCTCCCCTTGTGAAGGGACTTGCCCCCTGATTTTAACAAGTTAAAGTCCCCTTTACCAAAGGATGCTTTGTACCAAGTTAGGTTAAAATTGGCCCTGTGGTTCTTGTGAAGAAGTCGAAAATATGAAAAGTTTACAGACGAACGGACAGCTAGACGGACGGACGACGGACAAAATGTGATCAGAAAAGCTCACTTGATCCTTCGGCTCAGGTGAGCTAAGAACGGAAAAAATCCGTAGATTGAGAAGATTATGTCATAATTATTTATCGGTCTAATTAATTACACAATCTATATATTTTATGCTCAAAACCTCATAATTGCCATGTTGCAGAACATATCGGTGCAGATGAAATATCGGCGCAAAGTATTTTTTTTTTTACAAAATTAGTTTGCTAATTGTTCTTTCATCAGAATGTTTTTATTAATTTAATATCCATGGACGTCTACAAACATATAAGCGAGTCATGTGTCATTTTTCATCGTCATGCATTGCTTACAAAATCGAAAAACAGTTATATCGTTAGAGCCATTTCAGCATTTTCCCTAATTATTGTCGTGAAATCTCATTTTCAGACCAGTAGACGTTATTGATAATGTTAATTTCATATTAAAATTACAATATTTGGGAAAGGCTTACTGTCGTACTTACATGTATGACTGCATGAAATTTCAAATTAAAAAGCTGCGCAAAGTCATGCGCACTCGAATTAAACTCGGTCTCGTTAATTTTAAAAATCAGAGACGAAGTTTAATTTCTTTTTCTCTGAAAATTATTTTATTTTGAGTTTAAAAATAAGTCTGAGCACTTAATTCACAAAATCAAACCTTCCCCACAGTATGAGTATAAAGTGAAATCCTTTGCAATGGGAAAGGCTATAATCTTTCTAATCAGGGGGTGCTCAAAAACATTATCATGATATCTTAGGAAGCTATCATAAATGTTATGAAGTGGTAGAAGAAATCTTGCGGATTTGATATTTATACTCTCAATGTTATGAAAAGAACTGCATCGTCCATGTTCTGCTATAGAAAATCTCCAAATACCTGTCTGATAAAAAGGCGTATTAATTAATGTCACTTATTCTAAAAGATTTTGTAGAAGATACAATAAATTTTTTCTATCACTTTGATCACTATGAGGAAAATAAATACTTACATGTATTTTAAAAGCATTCCGTGGTATAGTTGGGGTTGGGAATTTAAAATGCCGAAGAATTGTCGAAGAATTGTCAATGCCAACATGTTAGTGAGCAATAGGAACCGATATATCTGTTCGATAGAAACACAAAGTTAAGGTTGCATAATGGCACTATGTAATTCAAATTGTGCGAAAAATTCATTTTTTTTCTCTATTTTTGAAAAAGTTTCAAATAAGAATTTTAGAAGGAAGGACAAAAAGACATAAAGACCTTTGGTGGAATACCCAAGTCAATTTTCCCCCGTGTTTAAAGAAGTGAATAAAATTATAATGAAAACACTAGATACGATCTCGTTGCGAGCAACGAGAGGTCTTCCGTCCGATTCAGGAAAAAAACTTGTAAAATCGAACTAAAAAGTGATTCAAAATTTTGATCACAAGGAGGAGTGAATCCAGGTCGCCAACGTGAATTCGCCTTTTTTTTTTCTCTTTTCTCCCCAACGCGCGAACCATTTAGCTATTGGGAATACTGCTTTAAATATACTTGTGTATACTTTTGCAACAGTACACCTGTCTAAGAATCATAAAAGGCGGGCCACTATTCATAATTTCGTGTCAAACGCCACGCGTAAATATTCTCACCTTTTCTTTGTACTGATCTATTAAAGAGGTGCAATAGCTTCAATGAAATTAATTAAATAAAACATTCTTATCACCTTTATTTTATTTCGGCGTTAGGAAAGTATATTTAACACATTATACTACATTACATATCGTATCTAGCCCAGTAACACTAAAGCAGTGAAACGTAAATTAAGTTTTTTAAGATTGACACTGAATTGCAACGTACTACTACGTGAGAGTCCAAGTAGTTTTTTGCATTTCATGTATCCTTATGTCAGAATGTTTTAATCAAACACTCAGCTGCCTCCATAAGCCCCTACTCGCGAAATGTTGGAGTTGACAGAGACAGCCGCCATCTTGGGCCCGCTTCAGATTTTCAAATATTAATATCTAGAGTTCAGATTAACCAATATTAAAACAACTTATATAGTAAGCATCAATAGAAGTGTCTCTATTCATATTCCAAAAATAAATGAAAAATATTGAAAAACAAAGAAAGTTGAAAATTTGGACTTTTTGAATTGGCTTCCGGTAGCGACAGGAAGTACTGACGACGAACGAAAAGTTGCGTCCTGGAAAGTATTGATCATCATCTATAAACTCTGAAAGTTTCACATTGATATCTTTTACCGTTTTTGAGTTTAATCGTGGACAAAATGTCATTTTAAAATCAGGAAAATGGTCCAAATCTTAGCACCAGAGAGGTATTTCCAAAAACTGTCTTGGAACTATCAAGAGTATTTTACAACACATCTTTCCTGAAAATTTCATGTAATTCTATCCAGTAGTTGTCGAGAAATCGTGTCAGAAAAATAATAATAATAATAATAATAATAAGAAACAGAGCAATAACTATAAGGTCTTCCGTGAAGACGGAAGACCTTAAAAACTCAATCTATTTTCAGATTGTATTCGGTAGAGTGGGAGGCTATGCTACTGCTATACTGGATTTTCAGCGTTCAGCAGACGGAGCGGAAATCTCCTTCCGGTGTGGAGGATGGTGTGGAGATTGTGGTCCAGTTGAAGAAGAAATGAAGTTAATTTTGACAACAGAAGCGGGTGAGACATCTTCACTCATTGGTTTGTTTTTTTATGCATTTGTTTTAGTCAAAACTTGAGAACTTTTTGTAGATTTTTATTCACGCGAAAAAATACAATCACGGAATGAAATGTTTAAATTTGTTGCTTTTTAAAAATAGTTTTCTAAAACACAAATGAATAAAATAACTGAAACAAATACATTTTGATTATTTCGAAAAGATTTTTCACAGCGCTAATAGGAGCAAACAAAGTGTAAAATGTAGAATATTAGTATTTCAAAAAAAAAAAAAAAAAAAAAGGCAACTTAAATTCATCGAAATCTATGACGAATATTGTCTTCTTTCAGTTGGAGCGATGGAAATTTTTAGGTAAATGACAATACATTAAATCTCCTAATATGCCCATTTTGCAAAAAATATGGACAGTTTTCGACTTGGAAAAAATTCATTTGTCCTTTACAGAGTAAAATTGAGCTATACTAAGTAAATAAATATATAAAAGCGTTTACCAAAATATAACCGAAAGACTCAGTGAACAATCAAGTTTTGAATTTCGGATAAAAATATTTACAAGTTTACATAAAGACGGTACAAGGCACTTATCTTACATTTTACTGGTTGGTTAATGAATAAAATTTACAACATGCCAATGATGTCAATTTTCCTACTTAGGAATAGATAAGTTTCCTCATGTTCGTCATATGATGAAACTTACAAATTCATTTTATTCACGAAATATAAAATTTCGGGCGGGGGGGGGGGGGGGGGGGTTTACTCACAGGTAAATAACATCTCATACGTGTGTAATCACTAGTTTAATCCTCTTATATTAGTGATCCCATTAAAGACATTGTAAACCCATATAATTGTTCATGTATTTTTTTTTAATGCTTAATGCAGAAAAAACAAATCCAGGGACTATAGACATGATAAAGAATGCTGTGAAATTGTATCGCTTGTTATTATCATAGGCGTCTGAAATATTTTCGGGCCATAGCGAGCGTCGGGGGGGGGGGGTATGGCTTAGCCCCCCCTCCCCCCCCCCCCCCACACATTTTTGCAAACATAAACATAATGTAAGCATTGAAAATTGGGGCTAACCTTTTTTAGTTGGATTAGCCCCCCCTTCCACTTTCAATTAGCCCCCCCCCACTTTCAATTTGCTTCCGACGCCCATGAATAATTATGTTTTTTTTCTTTTTTCTGTTCCGTGTTCTTTGATTTATTATTTTGAATATATACCAACATGGTGATATCAATAAATGAACTGAATACGGGACTTTTGCGGGAAGCACTGGCTTTTACAGTTGACGGTTGTCTCTGACATTGAAACCTTTGTCATTTATGGAGATACGGAACTGATTATAAAAAAGAAAACCTTTGTAGTTGTTATAGATGTGGTGTTAGGGGAACTAGCATGTGAAAACTGGGAGTTGCGGGTAGGGTGGTTGCCGGGTTCTTCAAGGCCAGCATATTTGTGCTTTGAAATAACCCGTTATTTTCGTTTAATTAAATGATAATTTTATTCTGGTTGTAACACTGTATTTGATTGGATAAAAAAATTACTTCATATCGTATAAAATGGGTTGCCTACATCACAATGACTTTCGTCAAAAACGTATCAATCCGCCTGACGTTACATTCAAAGGATGTATTCGCTTTAACAAAAGAATTGACCTATAGGAGAGAACAATTTCCCGGAAAAAGTGACATTTAAAAATCAATCTTAACTAGTGCTAATTGTAACGGGAACCGTTACAGATGTTCCCCAAACGCTCCCCAACTCCCTTTTGGTGCCTTATTCCCTGTAAGCTTGATTAAATAAGACAAACGCCATACATTTAAGACTTTAACAAAGTTTTACCAGAAGTATTCAATTTAAGCATTGCACGCATGCGCATTTGAACGCATGTGCGTAATGACCATATCATCTTGTCTACACTATTGATATATTTTAATATACTAAATATTACAGCATTAAATCCAAAAATATGTTGAATCTAGTGTATTTGGAATTTTACTCATTTCACGTGCATGCATGTGCATGATGACCATTCCCTGCAGTAGGAGTCTATAATATCTATCTATGTTCTGAATCCCATCTTGTTTGGTTGAAAATCAAGGGAGTTATATCCATTTAAAGTTTCAGCCAATCAGATTGCAGCGCACGTGCATGCGCGTGATTTGATGAAAATTATTATATATCATATTGTAGGATATCCTAAAGCATGCCTTTGTTTTAAATTTCAAAGCATTTTGTCAAAAAACAAAAAAGATATTGAGATTTTTGTTTCAGCCAATCAGAGCGAAGCGCACGTTCATGCACGTGCAAGTATGTTCATGATGACTATACCTTCTTCTAGGAGTCCATTATGTTTGTCTACGTTCTAAATCCCATGCTGTTTGGTTGAAAAACACGGGAGTTATAGCCATTTAACGTTTGAGCCAATCAGATTGCAGCGCACGTGCATGCGCGTGATTTGATGAAAATTCTTATACACAATATTGTAGAACATCCTAAAGCATGCCTATGTTTTAAATTTCAAAGCATTTTGTCAAAAAACAGAGAAGATATTGAGATTTTTGTTTCAGCCAATCAGAGCGAAGCGCACGTGCATGCGCGTGAGTTCGTGCAAATTTGACAGTATCACATTATGTACACTACTAATCTATCCTTATATAATGAGATTCAAATCATTTCATCAAAAAATGTAAAAGTTATAGCTATATTAAGTATATCAGTCAATTCACTCATTTCACGCGCACGCACGTGCATGCGTATGCGCGCAAAATGACCTTCGTTCCGCACACCTACACTACACACCTATTAACCCTAAAAAGGTTTTAGCTCAGTTGGGTGAACAGTTTCTGAGAACACTCGCGGACAAAAAAGTACCGGAGAACAAATAAGAAAAAAAAACTAGAGCAAAGCTCGTTGCAAAGCAACGAGTAGGTCTTCCGTCTAGTTCTGACCGGTAGTGCCGGAAGTGACGGAACAAAAGAAAGCAATAAGCTAAGTTGTCTCCAGTGACTTAATAATTTCAATTTTGCATCAAAACCCTCAAAATAAGCCATTTTTTGCTACTTCCGGTTTGACAGGAAGTGACGACAACGGACGGAAAAACTTCTTTTTATGCTCCCAGAGACATATGTAACCCAAAAACTTGTCAAGAACGGCAAAAAAATGCGTTTTCTGACCACTTCCGGTTTGGCCGGAAGTGATGACGACGGACGTATTTTGACGACTCCAATAGATGAAGCTTGACATTTTGAACAACTTTGCTTCTTTAACATATTACAAATTCTCAATACTTTTTGAGAAATAAAGAAAAAACTTTCGGCCCCTCTAGGCCCTTCTATTTAGGGAAAATTCTACACTTCTTTTGTTCTATATGTTTAAACAAAATATTTCCAGGTAAATAGATATTGTAGAAAATGGGCTAAAAATTTTGAAATTCGCGATAGGACTATTGTCGGATCATAACGAGCGTCGGCGCTTCATACTTCCGGTAATTATGATATACCTAATACCCCTCTCCAAAGGTTGCTCTAGTATCACTGAAAATTTCATGCGGCTGTGTCAAGTGCTTTTTGAGAAAACTGCCGGACAAAGTGACCCTCTAAAAATCACAAAATCGCAGAAAACTCCGAACCGGAAGTGACGTCATCAAAACGGAAAAAAATGAATCGAGTTCAAGTAATGCCTCATTAGTCCTGAATGTTTCATAGAAATCCATCGAGCCGTTTTCGAGAAATCGCGTGCACAAAATCGGTAAGAAAAAAAACAATAATAATAATAAGAAAAGTGAAAAAGAAACCTAAGAATCACTAGAAGGTCTTCCGCTGAAGCCGGAAGACCTTAATAATAATAACTAGAGCAAAGCTCGTTGCAAAGCAACGAGTGGGTCTTCCTTCCTAGCGATAAGCAAAAGATTAAATGTTTCTGTCTAGATTGTCAACTTTGCTAACATTCTCTTTTTCGATTTGTCTCAGAAACCCTTACTTGAATTCTTTAATTTGGTGTGAGCATGAGGTCTAAAGGGTACTCTCTCTAACAGCATTCTTAAAATCGTATTCACAACAGTTTAACTTCCAATATTATGACTTTTGATATCGGATATATCATGTTTGTTGCAATTATGTTTGTGAAACGTGTCATACTACAGAAACATAAGTGTTTTGCTACATTACCATCTTAAAAATGGCTTTAAAATCATTTAATATACATTATAACTAGATAAATAAAATAAACAAATTATATAATAATTCAAAAAATCCAAATGTATTTACAATAATGATGAACAATCTTCATGAGTTGCAATCAGTAAGTAGAACAATACTTTTATAATAAACGCACAGAAAAGTGTTGTGTATGTTTCGAATTTGCAGCTTTCCACTAGCAACTGGTGGTACCTCAATAGGAGTGTAAAATTCTCTGAAAGGTATATTGTAAACATATTACATATGGCTGTGTATTCTTTTTTAGCGGCTTTGGCGGAATGCAGCAATCACTAAATCAAGTACAAAGCTAAAAGTCTTGTACATAAACATAAATAAGAATATCTACGCTAACTTATTCAAAAGTCAATTTCCACCAAATATTGTACAAGCTAAATATAATACATTTACTGTACAGCATTAAAGAAACAAATCTCTTTGAAAGTATTGCCCTGCATAAGAACAATTTGAATCCCCTACACTAAGGATGCTCTGTGCCAAGTTTCACTTTGGAAAATGATATTGTGAAATTTTAGACAATGATGATAATGGATAAAATTATGTTTTTAAAAAATTTACTGGTTCCTTTAGCTCAGATGGGCTAATAAGTATGCAACAGGCACAGTTTTGCAGTTGACAATCACATTGAAATGCGACTGGACATCTCTTCAATCTTGTTTTAGAAAACTACATGTACATGCCCTATGTACTGAATTCCTTGGAATCATACACATGTTTATGCCTTTAATTAGTTGTGTGTGCCAAAATAACAAATTTTTTTTTACATTATACTGTAAAAAATACACATACATGTATTACAAGATCTTCTATTCCTGCTGAAGACAGAGGATTTATCTTAATCTTTAGAATAAGTAAGTCTAAACTTTGAAAGGGAAGACCTTAATAAAGAGGTCAACATGCAACACAAACAAAATATTATTATATTTAAAAATAACATTTATTCCAATGTAATTACTGGTACATGTATTTCTGTTACAAAAACTATTTCACTTGAAAAACTGAGAGCAATTGATATGTTCATATTTGTGGATTTATATTGTCAAATCAAAATTTAAAAATGATACACAGTGTGTTTAAAAATTGTCTTCACAAACCAAAACTTGACTTATTTTCACTATGCTGTTTATTCCATGTCACATCCAAACAGATGATTTTCTGGCAATTCATGGTCATGCTTGGTATCAAAATTCAGTCTTCAGATGAGTCACACCTATCCAAAAGAAATTGTAATTTTTTAATCTATAATTCTTTTACTACATGTAATAAAAAGTGCAATTCATGAGATTATAAATTAGATTATCAAATTGAGAGATAAGATGTTGTAACATTTTCTGTGTATAATTTGTAAATTTTAATGTACTCTTTCATCAATTAAAAGAAGTTTACACCAATTAAGGCAGTCATTTATGCTATTCCCTAATAAGACAACATACAAGTGCAAAGTAATCATGCACTAGTGGGTTTAGGATAATGTGCTAGAGTATTTATGACAACATACTAGCACGAGGTGACAATGTGCTAGCATGTACGTCAGTGATAATATGCCAGCACACTGAATCCAACATGCAGTGAAGCTAACACTCAACAGATTGTTTAAAGTTGTGTTTGCATGATATTTTGTTTTGTGTTAACACAGCAGCGTGTTGTTTAAAGCTGCATTGGAGTGGTAGTCTGTTGAAATTAACATGCTAACACACTGCAACTTCACATCATTGGAACACTATAATTTTAAAACTGACAAACCAATATCTTATGATTACTAACTAGGTAATTGCAACTGTAAATGCTGATTTCATGGTGACAATAATACCGGTAATTCACTGTATACCTGAGAACTGATCAATTATAATAAGGCTTGTCCAGATAGGGCCACTTGCTAAAGCTCAATAGCACTTTCATAAAAGCGTGCCATTTTACCGACACAAAAGACGCCATTAGGCTATCACACAGCTCGCCATCACAACACTGAAAAACACTTTCGCACTAACACAAGTTCGCACCACACGCTGTCACACTAACACACAACACACTGTCACGCTAATACAATTTCACACAACAAAATATCAGGCTAACACGAGTTCACACAACACACTATCATGCTAACACGAATTCACAAACACGCTGTCTCGCTAACACAAGTTCACACAACACGCTGTCTCGCTAACACAAGTTTTACACAACACGCAGTCTCGCTAATACGAGTTCATACAACACACTGTCTAGCTAACGTAAGTACACGCAACACACTGTCACGCTTAGATGAATTCACACAACACACTGTCACGCTAACATGAGTTTACACAACACGCAGTCTCACTAACACGCATTTACACAATACACTGTCACGCTAACACGAGTTTACACAATACACTGTCACGCTAACACAAAGTCACAAAACAGGCTGTCTCACTATTCACTAACACAAGTTCGCACCAAATGCTGTTGCAATAACACACTGTCATCCTAATACTATTTCACACAACACACTGTCATTCTAATACCATTTCACACAACACACTGTCAGGCAAACACGAGTTCACACAACACACTGTCACGCTAACATGAATTCTCAAAACAGGCTGTCTCACTATTCACTTACACAAGTTCGCATTAAACGCTGTTGCGATAACACACTGTCATCCTAATACCATTTCACACAACACACTGTCATCCTAATACCATTTCACACAACACAATGTCAAGGTTAACACGAGTTCACACAACACACTGTCACGCTAACACAAATTCAAAAAACATGTAATATCGCTAACACGAGTTCACATAACACGCAGTCTGGCTAACACGAGTTCACACAATATGCAATCTTGCTAACACAAGTTCACACAACACACTATCTCTCTAACACCAGTTCACACGACAAATTTTCAGGATAACAAGTTCACACAGCACACTGTCACGCTAACACAAGTTTTACACAACACGCAGTCTCGCTAATACGAGTTCATACAACACACTGTCTAGCTAACACAAGTACACACAACACACTGTCACGCTTAGATGAATTCACACAACACACTGTCACGCTAACATGAGTTTACACAACACGCAGTCTCACTAACACGCGTTTACACAATACACTGTCACGCTAACACGAGTTTACACAATACACTGTCACGCTAACACAAAGTCACAAAACAGGCTGTCTCACTATTCACTAACACAAGTTCGCACCAAATGCTGTTGCAATAACACACTGTCATCCTAATACTATTTCACACAACACACTGTCATTCTAATACCATTTCACACAACACACTGTCAGGCAAACACGAGTTCACACAACACACTGTCACGCTAACATGAATTCTCAAAACAGGCTGTCTCACTATTCACTTACACAAGTTCGCATTAAACGCTGTTGCGATAACACACTGTCATCCTAATACCATTTCACACAACACACTGTCATCCTAATACCATTCCAAACAACACAATGTCAAGGTTAACACGAGTTCACACAACACACTACAAATTCAAAAAACATGTAATATCGCTAACACGAGTTCACATAACACGCAGTCTGGCTAACACGAGTTCACACAATATGCAATCTTGCTAACACAAGTTCACACAACACACTATCTCTCTAACACCAGTTCACACGACAAATTTTCAGGATAACAAGTTCACACAACACACTGTCACGCTAACACGAATTCACACAACATGCTGTCTTGTTAATAAGAATACACACAACACGCTGTCTCGCTAACATGAGTTTACACAACACGCAGTCTCGCTAACACGAGTTTACACAACACACAGTCTCACTAACACCAGTTTACACAACACGAAGTCTCGCTAATACGAGTTCAATCAACACTCTGTCTAGCTAACACGAGTTTACACAACACACTGTCACACTTACACTTTATACACGATTTTACACAACACGCTGTACCGATAACACGAGTTTACGCAACACATTGTCAAGCTAACAAGAATTCACACAACCCACTGTCAGGCTAACACAATTAAGTTCACAAAACACACTGCCTTGCTAACAAAAATTCATACAACACACTGTCTCGCTAACACAAGTTAACACAACACACTCACATTGCTGAGTTTAAAGAAAAGGTCTACCCTAATTTGAAGAGGTTTAAAACTAACATATCTCTATATTAGTAAAAAGCTTCAAATTTAAGACAAAAACATTTATGCAGTAATGTTCCTTAACATGCATCTGGCATTTAAAATGAATGAGACCTTAAAAACCTCACAGTACATGTTTACTTAGCTAAGTAAAGGTCTAAATTGATGCTATTCAACAATCTATATCAACATCTCTAAGTATGTGAATGAGTGAAATTCTCAAATAAATATAATAAATCAAAGTATCAATAAGAAGCTGAACCTTACGTCCCAGGTTCCAATCCCATTGCTAAATGCTTTAGACAGGTTACTCCTATGAGACTGCATAAACCAAGATTCTGTGTCACGGTAGGTGTTAGCAAAAAATGGATCTCATACTTCTTAAAGGCAATAAGTGCTGAGTACAAGTCTATATTTGCAGCTAATACCATCCCAAGTGGTGGCACCATGAAATGACTGAAAAATGTATGATTAAGGCAAATAAACAAACATTAAACCATTACAGCAGTCTTATCAAACAAAAAAAGCAAACTTTCTATTATTACAATTTTTTTAAACAAATTTCTTTTGCAATTCAACTGAGCAATATTTGTCCTTTTTTGTCAGTAAAGTATAATATTAAATAATTAAGACTTTTTGAGAACATCTATTTATAGCGAGTCCAGACAGCAGCACAAATCCCTGCCCATAATGCGAGCTCTTATGATAACACCTTCGCAAAAGAAGATTGTGACTTGCACATTGCTCCACACAATTTTTCCGCAGTATACTTAGGACACACAGTGCTTAGCTTCTTTAATATGTTTAAGCTACATTCAAAATTCATTTCTATTTAATTTGAATTAGCTATCCTTACTCATGTTCACATAGAGCTAATGGGAAGTAATTTAACGAGCAGTGAATTCATTCGAATTAAACATTTGAATAAACTCTCAGTGTGAACATTGAGCATGGATGCACCAAATGTCAAATGCGGCTTGACAAGCACAATCTAAATTAAAACTAAATAAGTATCTGCCCTCATCCTTACAGTCACACTGTCAATATATAATTAGTTGAATATATTCTGTAACATTAAGTGCAGTTTCAATTATAAAGTATGATCACTATGATAGATAGTAGGACTGTTGAAATTACATCCTCAAATTTCAAAAAAATAAAATATAAAGCTGTGGGGAATTACAAGGCAAACAGAGAGCGTCTGAACTGTAAAACAGATAATATATAGGTGTGTCTGTGTATTTCTAATAACATCAATGTACGTCACTGTCATGTAATCAGTAGTGTAAATTTTAAGTAATAAAAATATTCTAACCTTCATTCCAATGGTCCAAACCAATCATACATTAAAATGTCGCCGTCAGCTCTTTCATCACTCGATACAATTATCACTGGGGAATCCGAAGCAGAGTCAAGAGTGTTCATCCTTGTTAATGTGAAAGTCAGAATTTCCTCGTAAACAATTCACACAAGATTCTTAGAATATATGAATCGGGATAATTCTGCTTAGAATAATGTTCCAGAGAAGTGACAAAGTACTTCGTAGCTCCAGATTAAATGAGTGTGCATGTCTACAAACGGATTCTTTGTGAGAAAATGTTCACTTTCACAAATCATTCTACTTTCAGTTTGTAAACCATGACAAACATGTGTCCGACGTCGACTCGAAGGGGCACACTAAAAACGGGATATACTAGAGACCTGATATTTACCTGACGTTTTAACTTTTAATTAAATGGTAATATTGAGTATTTTAAATTACTTATGTACAGACGTTATGACTTCGAGGCATATGCTATACAAAAATTCAATTGATTGGAACATTTACAGACAAATTTGAATCAGGTCAAATAAGTGTTTAGTACATGGCGTCTTTAGTACCTTCCTATTTCCCACAATGCCGCGCGTTGTTTACAAACAATCCTCTAAACTACATCGTCTCAAGCCACGGTCCGGAGTCCGCATATAGCTCTCTCCTACCCGTGGCTGCTTGATCACAAAAAGTGTCGTAATCTTGAATATTTACGCCTCTCTATTGTGACGTCATATTCAGTAAGTGGCAAGTTTTGTTTCCATCGCAATTAAATTCAACAACTGACGTCAACAGTATACAAGAAATATTTCCTTTACTGCGATTGGATATTGAAAGGTCGCGATAGAGTTCATCTTCCGACTATGCTTTACTCGCATTGGTCAAACTTTTAATGAGCTACGAAGAATTCTCTCCTCGTTCAACCACGGCCAGAATGGGAGAGGATCGTACAATTTGGCCGTGGTTTGCGACGATGTCTAAACTAGGCACTAATTATTGTTGTGTACATCATCACATTTTAAAATTATTTGAATAAAAAGAAAAAAAAGAAACACCGAATCAAAACTATATCTTTTAGATGCATCAACTAAAAATGTGCACATGTATGCAGTAAAGGCTTGGCTGGCTATAGTAGACAACTTATTCCTGAAAGGTTTCTCACATACATGTACTTGTTTTATATAAAAAACAGTTAAATATAGCTGGAAGTTTATTTCTTTTTATATCAAATGACAAGATTTTATAAGTTCGAAATTATTTCAGTCAAACTTTTTCATAATATACCAATATTTTTAGCTATCAGAAAAAAAACGCGTGTATGAACTATTAACCCCTAATCATAGGGGCTAGCCCCTTTTCATTAATCTAATATAAAAGCTCTCGTAATTACACACAACTTTTGTAATATATTTCTTACCAAATCATTCTTGGTTTAAAAGTTATTACACAAAAAGTAGCAAAAATTCAAGAAAAAAAATTACTAAAATTTGCCGTTTTATAGCTTCCAAACTTTAGGAAATCAGCTTATAATTTTATCGTTCTGCACATCTACAATGTATTGGCTACAAGTTCTCCAACTTTCGTGTAAATATCTTACGTCGTTCTTGAGATTTTTAGTGGAAACGAGACATCAAAATTATCAATTAAAGGGCAATAACTCACAATTAAAGGCATGCATCAACAAATTGAACACAGGTGTAAATAGGTTTAATTACAAGGTATCTAACCTGAAAGTTTCATAAAAATCAGTCCAAAGGTCTTTGAGAAATCGCCTATCAAAAATCGAGCGGGAAAAAAAAAAAAAATAATAAGAAGAAACAGTAGAATAACAGTAGGGTCTTCCGAAGGAAGCGGAAGACCCTAATAAGAAACAGAGTAAAAACAATATGTTCCCAAACTCCGTTTGGGGAACATAATTTGTTGTTTTCTACCGTATATATGTCTAAATTTTTTTAATTTGTATTTTATACCTAAAATTTATTATTTACTTTACAATAACCCTCCAAAGTTGATCGAAACACCATTTTGTCCTTTAAAGCGTTGATTTTTGCATGAATTTTGGCCTTAAAGTCCATCAGGGCAGGCCTGCCCCTAAATAAAATTATGATATTTTGATAGGTTAGAATGTAAGGAATAATTTAAGATAAGATTTTTTTAGGGGTACCCCTGCCCTGGGGTCGAAATTCACAAAAAACCTACAAAAAATAAGGAAACCAGATTTTCAAAATCTTCTCTAAATTTATGCCCTCTATTCTTATAGTCAGACTAGCTCAGTTGATAAATGCGCTGACTTTTACACGTTGGATACTCTCTTTTTAAAGTCGGGGGTTCGAATCCACCTGGTACAACACTTTTACAGTTTTAAATTTCGCCTTTTCAAAGACTATTTTAATTTTTTATAGACTTGTGTATTTTTCCTTCAATTATTTATCCCTTATGCATTCCCATTCTTGATATAAGAAATACTAAAGAGATATCAAATCGTAACAATCCAATGTACAGTTGTCAGTCAGGTGGAACGAACCTCAGTATAAGCACACTTTCTCCGAGGACAAGAATAACTCACTATGTGTTACTCAATACAGGTATTCCTGGAAGCATTGAGCTGCGATGAATTTCAGTTGTATATATCCCTTAGAATTTAATCACATTGATTTTGGCTTTATATTTCAGTAAATGCACTCACTTGGATTTCATGTAGGCCTTTATAATTTGCACACATTAAAGACAAGTTTTTTATTATATCCACGAATAAATAGCCTAGACATTAAGAATAGAATTTCAGAGGCAGTAGACATTACCTTTGTGCACAATGAGAAGTAAAGACAAATATCATTATTACATTTGGAGATAACAAACTCAGAAAATCAATAAAAAGGGTTCCTCCTTTCTCTACTCACTGAAATAAAGATTTAGGAAAAACAAATTGTTATATGTATTCAGCCCAATGTCATTAATCAGAACGGAAATCGACAAGCTTTTTGTAGAGAATAAAACCAAGCCCGGTCCTATAGGTCAGATCCCTATTTATAATGAAGTGATCCTTTTGTACAATTTGAAGTCATTTTGTCAGAACAATATTCTTTTTTATCTTACATCAAATGAATGAAAATTAAATTATAAGCAATGAATTTAATAGCTACCCATTTTATACGGTATAAACTGGGTTGGAACAGTTTACGCTTTTTAGCTCACCTGAGCCAAAGGCTCAAGTGAGCTTTTCTGATCAAAATTTGTCCGTTGTCTGTCGTCGTCGTCGTCGTTGTCGTTAACTTTTCACATTTTCATCTTCTTCTCAAGAACCACTGGGCCAATTTCAACCAAACTTGCCACAAAGTATCCTTGGGTAAAGAAGATTCACGTTTGTTCAAATGAAGGGCTACGCCCTTTTCCAAGGGGAGATAATTATGAATTAGAGAAAAATTAATGGCACTGTTAAAAAATCTTTTTCTCAAGTACCACTGGGCCAGGAAAGATGAAACTCATGTGGAATCATCCTCAGGTAGTATAGATTCAAGTTTGTTCAAATCATGACCCCCGGTGCTAGGGTGGGGCCAAAATGGCCGACCAAAGTTTAACATAGGAATATATAGGAAAAATCTTTAAAAATCTTCTTCTCAAGAACCACTGGGCCAGGAAAGATGAAACTCAGGTGGAATCATCCTCAGATAGTGTAGATTCAAGTTTGTTCAAATCATGACCCCCGGGGCTAGGGTGGGGCCAAAATGGCCAACCAAAGTTTTACATAGGGATATATCGGGAAACCTTTTAAAATCTTCTTTTTCAAGTACTTCAAAGCAATGATTAGTGATATTTATATGGAATCATCCTCAGGTAGTGTAGATTCTAGTTTGTTCAAATCATGACCCTCTGGGGGGTTATAATTTTAAGCCCTCCCCCCCCCCCCCTCAGTAAACTCAGTTCTGATCTGATTTGTGCTTTTTCCTAGCTGGTGTGCTCAGGTGAGCGCTGTGGCCCCTGGGCCTCTTGTTTATAAACCGCAGCGCTCATCGCAAAACTCCACTAGTATTATAAAATCAAAAGTATATAACAAATATGTTAAAAAAATAGTATTTTCTCTTTAACGACAAAACTGACTTTACGGAAATATACAGGCTGAGTGCGATTTTAGTACAGTGCATACTTATTTTTTTTTCTAACAATTCTTTTAAATCTTTTTTATTCTTACTTTCAGTTTCTGCACAATCGGTGATTTGTTCAGTGAATTGAGGTCATAGGTCCTAGACATCAACCTCGTTATCAAGCTACTTAGCTGGAAAAGAAATTTTGGAATGTTTGACTTCATCAATAACTTACAATTGATTTCCTTTGCATTCG
>NW_026924041.1:0-22724 GCF_032062105.1 Saccostrea cuccullata | reverse complement strand
AAAGATTGACAAAGACACAGGATTTAAACCCACAGAGGAGAAGAGTCTACAAATAATGAAAGAAATTCAAACTCAACTCTTGGAAGATATGAAGACTCATTATAAGAATAAACAGAAAGAAAATACAGGCAATGGTTATATTGCTAAGTTAAAAATAGACAGATTTAGAGTAGCCAAAAATTGGATATTTGATTTAACTGGGTGTAGACAGGAAGATGTAGATCAAATCATTGGAAGTGATTATCAATACTTGATCTTACAAAAAGAATGGCATCCAGAAACTGGAAAACTTCATCATGTGAGAGGATTCATTCAAATGAAATACAGCTGTTATGAGAGATACATGTACAGAAAGATTCATAAATTAACCTGTTTTGAGATGTCTCACAGCACCCCAGAATTGGAAAGAACCTTTTATAGACAAGGTGACTATGAAGAATATGGAGTTCTTAAATCTGAAGTGAGAAACAGAGAATTAGTTCCAAGAGATTGTAGATTTACCTGAATTTTTTTTAAAATAAAAAAATATTGAAAAACAATTTGCACACACTTATAACAAATAGGTGTACATTCTTTTATCCACATAAAGTGTATGTGTATTTGTTATTGTTTATGAAAGAAATAAATGTTAAAAAATGTGTGTTTTGATGTGAATTTATTTTTAAATCAAAGTACTGAAAGTACTGTTAGACGGAGGCTTCATGTATGAGAGAACACAAAAGAAATATATATGTCATACATTGCTGTAAAGAATATTATGAGAAATAATGTGTAGTTTTTTTTTCAATTCAACATTTTTTTCAAAGGATACTTCAATATTCATGAGGTTTTTGGGATATTATAATTTCATCTTTGTAATGTAAACTTCGCCTTGATTAAAGTTCACTGTTATTTAGATGAGATACTTTCAATATTAAACCTTTCAAAGTAAGAAACAGTAATTGACTAGGCCTGGTTGACATAAAACTTAGACGGGCTAACTTTTTATCCCAGTCTCACCTGCTCACTTAAGGAATATATAGTGGAAAAGTGAGACTGAGATCAAAAGTGAGCTTGTCTAAGTTGTATACCCCCAGGCCCGGTTTGATGAATGTAGGTTTAGTATGTTCTAGTCATGAGCCCACTGGCGGAATTAAAAGGGGCCCCTGGCCCCCTCCCTTTTGAGTCCAAAAAATACGCAATATTTGAAAAATGAGTGTTTTAATTGTGGCTGTGGGCCCCTTCCCTGACCTCAAACTGGTCCCCCTATTTCAGAATTTCTGGATTCAGCACTAGGCATCAGCCTGTCAGGAGTCTCCATTTTTCAAGATATTCAACCCCAGATTTTATGATATATGGCGAACTTGGCCGACACCCCATGGAAATCCAAATAAAAACGCGCATGATATCTTATTGGTCAAAATTAATCAATGGAAAGGAAATTAAAATTGCAAATTTATGTTATAAATTAGGCTTCATTATAAATCAAGAAATAGGAGGGAAAATTGTTTGGCTTGAAAATATTAGAAACATCTTAAATAACTGTGGACTCTCAAATGTATGGCTTGAACAAAACCCAATTAATATTAAATGGTTAAAGGCGAAAGTTAAACTCACATTATTGGATCAATTCAAACAAAGTTGGCAATCAATCCTTCAAACCTCACCCAAAGCTTTAAATTATAGAATATATATACAAAGACGAACTAAAATTTGAAAACTATTTTAATATTTTATCAAAGAAGGACTTAATAACATTTTGTAGATTTCGAACGTGTAACCATCATTTACCAATTGAAAGTGGACGCTGGCTTAATATACCAAGACAAGATAGAATTTGTCCCCATTGTAATCTAAAAGAACTCGGAGATGAGTTTCATTACATTTTAAAGTGCAACTCGCTACAAACAGAAAGAAAACTATGCTTAACAGATAAACACATAAAATTCCAGAATATAATCAGTTTTAAAAACATTATGAATAACACAAAACACTGCTTTCTAAGAAAATTGTGTTCCTTTGTAAAGAAAATAAATAAAATATGCTCCCCGGCCTAAATTCCCATACTTCACATTTATAGTAACCTACAATTTTTTTTTGTTTGTTCACGCATGCCTTTCTAGACCTATTGTTGTATATAAAATCCCCTATATGTTTTTGTAGTCTCTGTACGCTATTGTAAAATGGTGAAGAGATTTAAATAATAAATGATTGATTAGATATCTTATTTATAGGTCACAGAGACCTACTGTTAACATAATTATGACATGTAACAGCTACCAAAATCAAAATTTCTCGGCCTTATTGTAATAATGTTATGATATGAGCTAACATGGAAAAAGAAGCAGCCAGGTAATTGGACATGAACAACATAATATAGTACAGTTGTCTTAAACCTTTGTGATACAAAATGGGGTGACCTAGCTTGAAAGCAACACAGAATTTTCTTTAAGTAATACAACTTCATTAACATGCAATAAATGTTCGTGCCAGAACACAATTTTTTGAGTGGAATAAAATATACTTTCTTACTTTATGTAAACAGAACAATCAAGTTCATAAGACTTGCTATTTCACAAGTTTAAATTGTTTTTGGAGAACTGGAGTATTCCTTACAATAACAAAGATATATCTTGACAAATTTGACAACCAATATTTCTGGAATTATTAAATGTAGTATTTTATCATATGACAGATTAACCCAAAAAATGTCTTTCTTTACTCGTATACCAGTGGAAATGGTTGTCCTTTTCAGTTTATCTGTTTAAAACAATCATTAACAATGAGACATGATTACAAATTACGTAGAGAAAAGTTATAAATATATAACTATGATTTCTGCTTTTCAGTTAAAACAATCACTTTACCAACGATGTAGGTTAAAAAAAATTGACATGAATACCAATGATCAGAAATACATGTAATCTTGTATATAAAAAATAATTAAAGTTTGGGATGTGAAAGAGGTAAAACACAAGTATCAAATGCAAACAAGAAAACATTGATGTAACCATCAATTGTCGCCCGGGAAATATATAAAGTAAACAATGAAAATGAGTCTTGATCATCAAACCGCTTCGATATGAGTGAAAAGGCATGCGTCTAATTGATGGAGACGATAGTCGAACTTAAAGTCGGATAAAAATTATTAAAAAACGATACCATTTTAAACTTGATCAATTCCTCAAGTAAATGTTGGCTGTATAAAGTATAAATTCAAGTTAGACACACGCATCACCTATATTTAAAAATGTATTATTTTTCAATTTAAATATAAAACACGAACTGTGCAGAGTACGTTTTTATCCGAGGAGTAAAATTCGATGTTCTAAAAAAAGGGATCTGTCATTTTTTCGATAGAAAATGATAAGCAACTATATATATTAAATATGAAAAACGTATATATTTTTACAGATTCACTTTATGGAAGTAATTATATTATGTATCTCGTAATTTATAAACAGAAAGAACATTCTGATTAACAGTCTTTTCAATGTTTAGAGAACCTTTAATTCTAAATAACTACTCCCACCCCAATCCCCATACACCAACACTTAAACTTATATGTATAGAGCAGCCCGGTCCTCCGGGCTGCAATAAGGATCAACGATATGACAATAAGACAACTTATTTCAGAAGATATGATTTTTAATTATTAATTAGGATATTATGTGATAAATCATGTAAATCCTATGAACCAAGATTTGGGTTGTACCCAAGGGTCAAACGTTACAAATGCATTTTGATTCAATATCAGAGTTGCCGTTTGTTTCTCTCTTATCTAATGTGAGGGTACCCCAAACACTCAAACCGCTTGTAGAAAGTGTAAATCTATTTTCATGTGTTTCCTGAAATTATACATAATATCAAATAAACAATTCAAAACTAGACTGTTAATATTCCTACATATAAAAATACTATGCATTTGTTGATTCATCGATCCTTGTCAGATTAAAAAACTCCATGAAACCTATTGATGCAAGCGTCAAAAATCGGCCGCAAACCAATTTATCGGTCCTTTCAAAAAGAAATTAGAAAAGGAATGAAAATGAGATTACAAACAACAATCTAGCACAAAAAATTCCATTAAAACTGAAATGCTTGATCTATTATTAAAATATCTTATATTTATACCTGCGAACATAAAACATTTGCATGCGACATAGCAGGATTTTCTTCAATACATAATACAGGTACATCTGCGTCTCCACACTTAGTTTGATACACAGGCGAATTCTGGTGGAAGTTTTTACAATTAAATATAAAACTAAAGTTTAAATTTATCTGTAACTAGAGATAGTTTTTACTTTAATAAAAGAAGCAATTGATAAGTGGGGTTCCTCGATCACTCTCCGCGGATATTAACCCCCCCCCCCCAACTCCCTCTAGATCCGCCACTTCCATTTCTTCTCGTTCTTGTTTTGGTGTGAGAACCGGCGGGAAAAGGCTCGGCATATTGTAAAACATGCTTTATCATCGTCTGTTGGAACAAAATCTCTTAATATTCTGTCTGATAAAAAATGAATAGTAAATCACATTTTTTTTTTTTACATATTCCGTAGGAAATGTATTTATATACACGTCATTTTAAAAAATATTAGACAAATCCTGTTTATTTAGAAAAAGTAGAACTGTTTGTTTATACTTGTATGTGACGCGATCTTTGTTTTAGACTATGCCTATCCTTGCGGTCGGTGTAACGCAGAGTCGCTCTAAAAATAGAATTCTCAAGGTGATGAAAACAATTCCACCGATAGATGGTGCTTGGGAAATCTTTCCTGTTTACATTCCATGGGCAAGACAATCCCTATACACGGAGGCTGTCATACAGCCTCCGTCTAAAAAGGGTTTTTTGTTATTTAAAAATTTAAAAGTTTAAAAAAAATTTAAAAGTTTAAAAAAAATTTAAAAGTCTAAAAAAAGTTAATGTTAAAAAATTTATAAAGTTATAAAAAAAGTGACCTGGTGTTATAACTTGAGACATACAAGTTTCTTGTTTTGACTGTATAAGGTAGTCTTATTGAACACACGTTTCTTTTTTTTTACTATAAAAAAGATCCTTTTTTCTAAGATACAATCGTTTCTTTGACTGTATTTTATAAAAAAAGAAAATCTTTTTTTTTCTAAGACACACACACAATACGTTTCTTTTTTAACCTCTGTATATGAAAGCATCTTTTCGAAACATTTGGTGGCTCTTAAAAGAGCCTTTTTTGGTATTTTTCGTTGTTTTTGTTGTTTTTTTGGTTTTTTTTTCAAATTTTTGGTTTCAAGGTGTTGGTAGGTCCCTAGACCGCCAGCAGCTCCTGGACTAACTGTCCTACCGATGGGTGTTCTTCTTCATCTTCATCGGAAGAACTGTCTTCCCTCCGGAATTCTGCCCTCTGTGAGGTGGGGACCAAAAACCGCTGGTGGTTCCTGCACAGGGGGCACCCCATCCTCTGTTCGATAATACGAGCTGCACACAAAAGGCAGGAGGGACGCTGCATGCAGAGGCTGCAGGCATAATTGTTAGGCTGGTCCTCTGTCATGCACAAACTGCAGAAAATGGACTGCTGGGTGACCCGGAACCCCCAGGTCGGGATCCGGCCTTGATTCCGGGATCTTGTTTGGGGTCCGGTGGATCTGGGCGGCGGTGGTGGCGGTCTGGATGGGGCGGAAGTCCTGGGTCCACTTCTTAACCTAGTGTAGGGGTGGGTCCTCCTTCTTCTGTCTTGTCTCTCCGTATTGGCAGTGACCTGCATAAAGTTATACCTGGAGAGCTCCTCTCCGGTATCGATTCTCCTGACGATCACTACCGTCTCGATCGCTATCCCTGGTATCATCCGGTAAACTTCTTCGAAATTGTTTGACATCTTCTTCTTCTTCTTCTTTTCTTCTCTGTGTTATAACAATAATCAGCCACGAAGGAATGATACTGAAACCACGGAGGGTTGGAATTTATACACAATAGCAGACGATACTTCAATTGCGGCAAAACATCAACAATCCAATCACGTGATTAAATGTGATTGGCTAAAAGAAAAAATCGCTTTTGGTCATGTGATCAAAAAAGAGCCCCACCACAGTGACAAAGCAAAATTGAAGTGGGGAAAGGCCGAACCCGAGTGTATATATGACGTCATACAATAACATAACAGCGATGTAGTATTACATGATTTTTTATTTCTTTTTTTATTTCTTTTTAAAAAATTCTCCTCCGGAATTGTATTGGATCTGCTACTCATTGCATCCAGGGGTGGGGTCTAGTAATTCGTAGATTTGATTGAGGTTTGGTATTAAAAAGTCACTGATTTTTTTCTTAACCCTGTGTGAAATTTCCCAGGTATTCCGTATTGAATACATACTTTTTTTATCTTTTCATCGCATTTATGTTCAGCCACAGTAAAAAAAATTAATTAATTTCTTTTATTCTCATTTTTATACTCCACCCCACGTAGGTAAAAAGTATTGATGCACACGACCCCTTACAGGTGATGCAACAGGTATAAAAGGACAGGTAAAACGTGCACACGGCCCCTAATTTTTGCACACGGTCCTTTATAGATGTAACAGGTATATAAGAAAACGCAGGTAAAACGTATATATTTTTGCACACGGCCCCTAAAATAAATCCATGCTATATATAAACCAGCGCTGGACATTGATGATCATTCTGTGTGAGTACTAGGAAGTGAACACAGGTAAAAAAAAAAATGCCACTCAAAGTGTACTTCGGAAACTATATGACAGAGAAAACGGTGTATTGTTGGTCTGTTAACGGAGAAATCTTGGGAGAATGGATGAAAACTAAAGAAGAAGCCATCCAGGATTTTAATAAACGCAACAGAAATTATTTAAAATGGCCACCGAATTTGAAGTACAAAAAATTTTGGTTGGTAAAAAGAGTGGAATTGGATCCTGAAGATGATGACACCAGAGAGGAAAAATACTGCCTGAAGGAGAGAAAAAATGGTTATTGGGGTTATCAAAAATACAAATTGGATATCCTGACTGAACCTTATCATGGGGAGAATAGTTCCTGGAAAATTCAACTTGCTGATTGTTTTCATCAATTGAAAGAAAAGAGGTTTAGGGAAGAAAAGAAGCTTCAAGGACTTTTCACAGATAGGTCTATTTATAAAGTGTATGTATATTGTCGCATCCCTTTATTGCCTGAAGAAAAAAAATCTCAAGAAAAAGAAGAGGGAAACCAAGAGGGATGGATCCATCCTTCGTATCGGTAAAAGACTTAGAAAAAACTAAAGAAAAAAAACCTGGGGAAACCAAGAGGAAAGTACCCCTGACCAGTGAGAAGGGACAGAAGAAGAAACAGAAAATGTAATTGTATGTACATGTATTTTTTTCACTTGAATAAAAATTGCTTTGTTCTAGTTATTGTGTGTGTGTGTGTGTGTTCTTGTTTTCAATAAAACCAGTTTGAACCGGTTATAGGGCTGTCTAGACTATGAATGAATGTGGGACGTCATAATGACATTCTTTTGAATTGCTGCCAAAAAATCGTAGTAGCAGCGTACCAATGTAAACACAGTATTGGACATAGGGCTATGTACTGACCCCCTAGCCCCTAGGGTTAGGGGTTAGGGCTGTACTGAGTTGACCCACCTATCCCCCAGGGGGACTGTACTGAGTTGACCCCCCTATCCCCCAGACCCCCCAAACTTGCACTCATTTGAACAGGCTATCCCCCCACCCAATCAGAATCCAGTATTTTTGACCTCATTTGCATAAAAAGTGCACTCAGTTGACCCAGCCGGCGGGACCGTTTATACTACTATTGTACAGTGACTGTCCCACTTTCTACGATATTTTATGATTGAGAATAAAACTAACAGATTGACATATGTTTGTCGACATTTCCGGGGAAAAAATTATACATTCTGTTATTTTGCTTCACTGTTATGTATTCATAACGCGTTTGTTGAGGTTACATGATACATCGCTAAGATTGATATATTAAGTAATACAAATTGTTACAACTTAATACAAATTGTTTGAACACTTTTAAAACATTCCAACCTATTATTATTTTACATAGGCGTCGGAACCGGGGGGGGGGGTCTTAGCCCCCTCCCCTTTTTTCCCCAAATATATATTTAGTATAGACATTAAACATTGCTGAGTAGGTTTAGCCCTCCCCCCCAACTTTCCACAGACAAGTCGCAGTATAGGTTAAGAATTGGAAAAAAAAATTGGTACTGAAGTTCGAACCTACCCCCCCCCCCTTCCCCCGAAATAGGATTTTCATGTTTGTGAAAAGGACATTCCCCCCTTTTTTTTTTTGCTTGTCAGGTTTTATTTTAAAAGGTTTAATATTTTTTTAACACTTAGCCCCTCCCCCTTTCAATTTGCTTCCGACGCCAATATTTTAAGCATGATTTTTCTACCAAAGAAGAAAAAATAAGATGAAGAGGTGATTTTAACGTTTTGTAACTGAGAACAGAATAACAGTTTACATTAAACATATAAGAATAATATTTCTGATTTTAATGATTTTACTTTAACCATCAACATTAAGGATTTATTTAACCTGTAATAATTATTTACCCGGCAAAGATTTTACTTCCAACATTTTATGATTTCACATCTACCTTGGAAAATAACAATCTTGTTTCCTTCTGTTGAATTGTTTATGCAATTCAATTTATGACAGTTTGCTACTAATTACACGTGATTTAATATAAACATGTAACAAATTAAAACAATTTCAATAATGTTTTTCCTGCAAAAGTCGCATTGTATATACATGCCATCGTCGGAAACCCACGGGTGATCCCGTCTTGTGATAAGTAAAGACGAGATCACCCATGGGTTTCCGATGATGCATATATGCCTACATGTACATACATGTACATACGTATATGAGGAGTATTGTGCAAAATTATCAAATCGCTTTATGTTTTAAGAAAAAGGATTTATCGTTACAATTTAAAATTGTATATATGTGCCTTGTTCTTGTCAAAGTCAATAAAGAACTTGTCTAATATTAGTTCAGATAATTTATTAAGCGTGATTGTCCATAGCCGAGACACAACCCCCCCCCCCCCCCCCACCCCCCTACCCCCACCCCACCCTTTACGATAATGGTAGAATATGCAGAATGTGTTACCCATTCTCTTACTTTCTGTTGCAATTTTTAACATGCATGTTTTAAACAATACTAAAAGCAACTAATATTTGATATGATTAAAATAAATCATAATGTGTGCTTGTACTTTCTCAGTTAGGTTAGACCTTATAGCCCATGTCTAGAAATGAATGTAAATGAAGTTTTGGAGTGTGTTACTTGTGGGATTAATGTATATTCTGGTACTGTGGTCTGTTATTCGGTTAGTATACAATAATCGGTCATCCCAGTGCTCTACCAAATGATATTAAGGGTTAACATGCTACATGTACCACAAGCTCGTATAGGAAGATGAGCATATATAGTTTGTACTACCACAATAGCATTTTTTTTCATCTGAATTTTGCTTATTTCCTTTTACTGTTGTCTGCAATTTTCTTGCATTAAAAAGACATCAATTGGAATAGCATTTAGAGGAACAGAAGATTTTTGATTTGAGTAACGTTTTGTTCTTTTGCCCTTGTCATTTAGGTGCCCCCCCCCCTCTTTTAATTTTTCAAAAATATGGTTTACAATGTTAATTTTTGTCATTACGATTAAAAATCTTAATTATTGATATTTTTAAGGGAATCAAATCAAATGTTTGAAAATATATATCATCAAATCATTATATAGCTTCACGTTATTTTACGATTTTACGTTATGAAAATTCATGAAGTTACACACGCGTACACTGTACGTCAAAGCAAATATTCCGTCTTTGTCGTGCGATATTTTATATTATTACCTTACCTACTATATAACTTATAATTACGCATTTTGAATTATTACCTATCCTACTATATAAATTATAATTAGGCATTTTGAACTGTTTCAAGGTTTACTTTATGTTTTTGCGTGATCATGAAACAGTGAACTGTTGACCGGGCCACAGAATGAACTGTTGACTGTTTAAAGCGTCATCGTGATATTCAAGCATTTTGATGATCACAACATCACTATAATTAATCAAATTTAAATAAAACACACAAACAATCAATTTATTAAGTATTACTTTAAATTAAAAATATTAATTTAATTTTATATTATGTATTCAGCTAATTAATAGACAAGTATGTGAGTAAACAGTTGTGAAAACTTTTTTATTGATTTTTTGTGTGTTTTTATTCCAGTTTGATTAATTATATAGTAGGTTAGGTAATAAAACACTTATTCAATGACTACTCGGTGAAACAGTCAAAATGTTGTCCCTCGGCAACAGTTTCCCAGGTCTCCCCCACTACCTCGGGACAACATTTTGACTGTTTACCTCGTAGTCATTAAATAAGTGTATACTGTTTTACGGTTTACTTTATGTTTTTGCGTGATCATTAAACAGTGAATTGTTGACCGGGCCACAGAATGAACTGTTGCCTGTTTAAAGCGTCATCGTGATATTCAAGCGTTTTGATGATCACGACATCACTATTTACCTGCTCTATAATTAATCAAATTTAAATAAAACACACAAACAATCAATTTATTAAGTATTACTTTAAATTAGAAATATTAATTTAATCTTTACATTATGTGTTCAGCTAATTAATAGACAAGTACGTGAATAAACAGTTGTGAAAACTTTTTATTGTTTGTGTGTTTTTATTCCAATTTAATTAATTATATAGTAGGTTAGGTAATAAAACACTCATTTAATGACTACTCGGTGAAACAGTCAAACTGTTGTCCCTCGGTAGTGGGGGAGACCTGGGAAACTGTTGCCCTCAGCCTTCGACCTCGGGCAACTGTTTCCCAGGTCTCCTCCACTACCTCGGGACAACATTTTGACTGTTTACCTCGTAGTCATTAAATAAGTGTATACGTTTATACACAGAAATATATGTCATGTTATACATCAAATGAAAGAGAAAGAAAAACTCTACAATAATCAATAAAAAACTGAAAATGTCAAAATTCTTCGTTAAGGGAGGTTTTTGCTTGGCGCGTCACATATGTTTTTTTTATATTTTATATATAAAGTTGCTTATTATTTACTATCGAGAAAACGACAGCACCCTTTTTTAGAACATCGAATTTTACTTATCGCATAAAAACGTACTCTACACATGTAAAGTTCGTGTTTTATATTCCTAAAGTGAAAAACATTTTGTTTAGATAGGTGATGCATGGGTCTAGTTTCAATCTATATCTTATGCAGCCAACATTTACTTAAGGATTTGATAAAGTTTAAAAATGGTATCGTTTATGTTCTGTTTTCATTCCTACTATCAGTTTTCAAAATATTCTGGAGTATATCGTCACCATCATTTAGAGGCATGTCTTTTTCATACATATGGAAGCGGTTTGATAATCAAGACTCATTTCCATTATTTACTTTATTTATTTCCCGGGTGCCAATTGATGGTTACATCAAAGTTTTCTTGTTAACATTACGGTATGGAACGCCTTAACTGCCTTATGTGGAGAACTTTCATTATATGCTGGTATTTTGTCATTATATGATGGTATTTTGTCATTATATGATGGTATTTTATCATTATATGATGGTATTTTGCCATTATATGATGGTATTTCATCATTATATGATGGTATTTTATCATTATATGATGGTATTTTATTATTATATGATGGTATTTTGTCATTATACGATGGTATTTTGTCATTATATGCTACTACTTTTCATTATACTACTTTTCATTATACTACTTTTCTTTTTACTACTTTTCTTTATACTGCTTTTCGTTATATGCTACTACTTTTTCGTTATTATTTCTAGTCTCGATTCCAGATGCTTGTCTCTAGAACACAAATTTGCTGTTCCGAGGATCAAACAGGCAAGCCAGTCTAGGGGCGCACTTGTTTCAGACAGCCGGGCGATTACCCTGTTCACTTTTATCACATGACATATTGACCCGGTTAGTGTCGCTGAAAAATAAGCCGGAGATGGCTGGTATTGGTGCTGTTGCTGTAAAAATTTCTCTGAACGCATGAGGACAACGATTTAGTGGATATATTTCGTTTTAATATTTACTAGATCCATTCTTTGTATACGGTCTGTGAATTTGGAGTATATAGGGCATCGTTACACACGTTACACAAATACAAAAAAAACATGTTGTAAAATTCACTTATTATCTCATTACTGTATGTTTATTGACACTGAGACTACGGCAAATGATAAAAAACGAATATTTCACCATCAAGAACATTTCTACCTCCGTTTTCCGCCATATTGCTTTTCATTTGGCCGCTCGAAATTTTTCGGGCGATCCGGGCTACTTCCTGACCGCCCGGCAGCTAAAAAATACTTGACACAATTGACTTGCCCGCTTCCGGAATATTAACCGGCTTGACTCGGCTTATGAAACAAGTGCGCCCTAGGTGTCGTAACAGTATTTCACTTGGTTTCACGTCCGGAATCTTCCCTTCCGATTCGGGCATTTTGATACGAGACTGGAGCTGAATTTTTTTATGAGATAAAAAAAAAACAAGATGTAACATTTAAATTTTTAAGCTGCTTTTCAGTTTTGTGTGTAATAGATCTAGTAAATATGAAAACGAAATATATCCACTAAATCGTTGTCCTCGTGCGTTCAGAGAAATTTTTTACAGCAACAGCACCAATACCAGCCATCTCTGGCTTATTTTTCACTCGATTCAGCGACACTAGCCGGGTCAATATGTCATGTGATAAAAGTGAACCGGGTCATTGCCCGGCTGTCTGAAACACAGGCATCTGAAGTATGGACAATACCCCCCTTTTTTTTAATGAAAAAAGAATGTAAGAGTGTATAAAACATCGAAAACATAAAATTTCCCCGTCAAACACATATATATGTCGTCATATGCAAGTAGATTGTACTTTTTTCACGTTTAAAGAATGGCCCTATTCGGCATAATAAAAATACACAAGGTAAGAAACAAACGTTGTAAACAAACGGGGGTGGGGCGTGGGGGGTCCCCGCTTCGAGACAGATATCCAAGGTAATAATAGTGTTACCTATCATAATTTTGCAAGCATTATGTCCGGGAGATGTTCTCCTACTGAAGTATTTAACCTAAACCCCGCCATTAATGTTAAATATGCCGTAATCGGACGATTTATTAATCGGATACATAAAATTTTCTCCATTGGCAGCGTTGAAGGAGGTTTTGGAATCGCACTTCTGTTTCACTTTATCTGATTGGTTAGATATTTAAACTATATCAGAATCAACCAATCAGCAAAAGAGAAACAGAATACACCGGTCTACGAAACAGAAGTGCAACTCCAAACCCTACTCCAAGTGCGCCCCTAGACTGGCTTGCATGTTTGATCCTCGATTTCGTACTGCCAGTCTAGGAACAGCGAATTTGTGTTCTAGAGACAAGCGTCTGGATGATCGTAACTAGAAATAATGACGACAAAGTAGTAGCATATAATGAAAAGTAGTATAATGAAAAGTAGTATAATGAAAAGTAGTAGCATATAATGACAAAATACCATCGTATAATGACAAAATACCATCATATAATGACAAAATACCATCATATAATGACAGAATACCATCATATAATGATGAAATAACATCATATAACGACAAAATACCATCATATAATGATAAAATACCATCATATAATGACAAAATACCAGCATATAATGATAAAATACCATCATATAATGACAAAATACCATCATATAATGACAAAATACCATCATATAATGATAAAATACCATCATACAATGATAAAATACCATCATATAATGACAAAATACCATCATATAATGACAAAATACCATCATATAAGTTAACTAGAAAATACAAGCATATAATGATAAAATACCATCATATAATGACAAAATACCATCATATAATGACAAAATACCATCATATAATGATAAAATACCATCATATAATGACTAAATACCAGCGTATAATGAAAGTTCTCCACAGAACGCAGTAACGGCGTTCCATAATTACGTGTAGTGTTTTTTCCATTATGTAATGTGCTTTTATCATTATATGATGTACATTTGCCCTTATGTCTGTGCATTTATCATATTGTGATGCGCGTTTATGATTATATGATGTGATTTAGTCATTATATGGTGCGCATTTGTCTTGACATGATGTGCATATTTCATTAGATGATGTACTTTCAAAATTTAAAACGGCGTGTTAAAAAGTCTTTAAGTGTGGTGCAAACATCTTTACATGATGTGCAAGTTAGATCTTTATCATGGTATTTTAAAATTATAAAAGTACTGAAAGAAGTTGACCCCCCCCCTTCACGTAAGTTCACAAGTTTGACAAGTTTGGTGGCATCCTTTTAATTTTGCTTGTCAAGTTTTTTCCAGTAAAGAACTATATGCGGTATTTACCAACATTTGCCCCCCAAAATCAAACTTTGATGGAGTAATATTTAATTAAGTCCTTAAACAGGGGAGTATATGCTGACTTCAAAGCACTGAATAATTTCATAAGTAATGACGTCATATGTACGTAATGACGTCACAAATATGACGTAAATTTCAGTTTTTTATGAATTTTGCAGAAAAATGTACATATTTTGTCGATATTTTAAATAAAAGTCACCGAGCGCATGTGTGTTCAGGATAAATATTTTGATATAATGTGTAGAATGATAATATCAATGAAATATGTCAATATTGTTCCTGAACACACATGCGCTCTATAAATTTTAAAGCTTAAATTGTTGAAATTTTGTCCATTTTGTCCTCTTTCTGAAAAAGGATATAAAATCGGACTAGTTTGTGACGTCATAAAAACAGAAATTGTGAATACACTGCTCTGGAACTATAATATTTTCTGTTAACTTATATTTCTCGTACAATTTATTGAATTCAGCACATTTCAGGAAGTTTTCAAAATTTGGGGGCAAACACATGCAATATACCGCATATAGTTCTTTCCTTTTTTTTCTCTGGTTGCCCCACCGCCACTCCCTTCTCAGAATTTATTTCAAATTTTTGTCAAGTATTAGATAACACAACAAAATCAACCTCTAGGATTTCATTTTTAAATAATTTTGTTTTCATTCCTTTACGAGTTTTTTTCTTATATTTGCTACAGATATTCTGGGACGCACGGGTTTCCTTTCTTGAGTAAGACGGATTTCCCTTTTAAAAAAAATTAGATCCGCCTATGTACTGTAGTATTTTAAAATATTGAGGAAGATACTGAGAATAGGATGCCATTTCATTCCGAGATAAAAAAAAAAAAAAAAAAACTAACAAAACAAAAATATATGTTAGAACTCATTTCAATCAAATTTTAGTAAAAGAGGAAGTTATTAAACAGAGAATAGGGAGATAAATTCATAAAACAATACAAAACAGGAGCAGAGCAAACATGGACGTCGGAAACATCAGAGGTGGAATCAGGTGCCATGGAGGAATGATCATCCCCTGCTGACAGATCACATCCGCCATGTGCTCCTTGTCTTGATCGGGAAATAACTGGAAAATCTGTCGTCAATTCTCAAGCTCTCCTGGATATATTGTATCGACGTAGGAATGGAAATTACCATTGTTAATTGATAACACGTTGTCAATATATGTAAATGTCGAGTTGAAGGCCATAGCAAGTGTTTACATCATTTTTGAGACAAGAATGAGATTACTGGTATAAGAAACATTTAAAATCATTAACAAAAAGAGACCGCCCTGTCTCTGTCTTCAAGATCTGATCATAATTAAAAAGACTCATATAATTTTAGGTAATGGAAAACCGCAGACATTTCCAGATCCAAAACTACAAGGTATGGAAAAGGTTCTTTCAGATATGAGGCAGCAAGGACATAGAATACCCTTCCTAATGATATCCGAAACACTGCATCCTTTAATTTATTCAAGAACTACATATCCACCTGATGTGGATATCAGAAATGTAACTGTAGTTTATGTAAATACCAGTCCATGCTGCCTTTGTCTGAGAAGCCTTCCTAAATGTTCTTTTGTGGTGATTTGAACTATTTGCGCATACTTTTGTTTTGTTTATTTTTTCTCTCTTCTACTATAAATTTTCCTGTGATGTCCATATGTGTGCAAAGCATATGTATAATTGCTTTCTATGTTGCTTTTCCTTGTTGTTCAGCTCTCATTTCTGTCAGTGTTTGTGAATGTTATGTATTTTACTGCGCTTTATGGATGTCGTTACTTTTGACAGTCATATATCATTTATTTCTCTGAATTTTCTTTTTAAATTTTCATCAGCATGATCAGTGCTTATTAGTTTTTGAGCTTTATATTTCTCTTGACTGAGCTAACCATCCGTGTGCAAAACAATTTATGCTGCTTCTTTTTAGCTCACCTGAGCCGAAGGCTCAAGTGAGCTTTTCTGATCAAAATTTGTCCGTTGTCTGTCGTCGTTGTCATTGTTGTCATCGTAAACTTTTCACATTTTTATCTTCTTCTCAAGAACCACTGGGCCAATTTCAACCAAACTTGGCACAAAGTATCCTTGGGTAAAGGGGATTCAAGTTTGTTCAAATGATGGGCCACGCCCTTTTCCAAGGGGAGATAATCATGAATTTGTTAAAAATTAATGGCATTTTTAAAAAATCTTCTTCTCCAGAACCGCTGGGCCAGGAAAGATGAAACTCATGTGGAAGCATCCTCAGGTAGTGTAGATTCAAGTTTGTTCAAATCATGACCCCCGGGGCAAGGGTGGGGCCAAAATGGCCGTCCCAAGTTTTACATAGGAATATATAGGAAAAATCTTTAAAAATCTTCTTCTCCAGAACCACAGGGCTAGGAAAGATGAAACTCAAGTGGAAGCATCCTCAGGTAGTGTAGATTCAAGTTTTTACAAATCATGACCCCCGGGGCAAAGGTGGGGACAAAATGGCCGACCCAAGTTTTACATAGGAATATATAGGAAAAATCTTTAAAAATCTTCTTCTCCAGAACCACTGGGCCAGGAAAGAGGAAACTCATGTGGAAGCATCCTCAGGGAGTGTAGATTCAAGTTTGTTCATATCATAACCCCCGGGGCAAGGATGGGGCCAAAATGGCCGACCCAAGTTTAACATAGGAATATATAAGAAAAATCTTTAAAAATCTTCTTCTCAAGAACCACTAAGACAGGAAAGATGAAACTCATGTGAAATCATCCTCAGGTAGTGTAGATTCAAGTTTGTTCAAATCATGTCCCCTGGGGCAAGGGTGGGGCCAAAATGGCCGACCCAAGTTTTTCATAGGAATATATAAGAAAAATCTTTAAAAATCTTCTCCTCCAGAACCACTGGGCCAGGAAAGATGAAACTCATGTGGAATCATCCTCAGGAAGTGTAGATTCAAGTTTGTTCAAATCATGACCCCTGGGGCAAGGATGGGGCCAAAATGGCCGGCCCTAGTTTTACATAGGAATATATAAGAAAAATCTTTAAAAATCCTTCTCAATTACCACTGGGCCAGGAAAGATGAAACTCATGTGGAATCATCCTCAGGTAGTGCAGATTCAAGTTTTTTCAAATCATGATATTTTTTATTTACCCTTAAAGTGTCATTTTAAATGGTTTCATTTAAATTATCGTTTGTTTTATTAACAATGTATATATTTTTTTTTTTACTAATTTTTATCTTTGTTTAAATATGTTTAAGTTGGTTAAAGAGCTCCCCTTGCTCTTTGTTTTGGGCGTGTTAAAACGATAAACTTTGTTCCTTGTCACAACAGAAAAAATAATCTGTATGCAATTATAAGAAAAAAGAAAAAAATATGTCAAAATTCACAAGTTCCAGCCCACTTTGTTCAGAAAAAATTGTCATCCCTAAAAGACATTTTTCTATATCTAAAGCTACAATTGCGTGTTTAAAAACAGTAAACACAAAATGGTGAAATTATTTGTCTATCATTTACTTTGCGCGTATAAGAATACTGTATGTGTACTTAAAAAAACAGGATTTATATTTTAGAGACTTTGGCACATACACCAATGTACTGCATACAACTAAGAAATCATTTATATATACGATACAAGACATGAATTTGTGTAACGCTAATTCATGATTAAGCGAACAACCCCATACTCGGAGGATTTTGATTACATTAATTTATGTACACGTACAGTATCTGAGAAGTATCTTAGCAAGACTAAGATAAACTTTGAATTGAAAGAATACATCTCTTTGCTCCTTACGAGATAAAAAATCTATAAAACTAAAATTAAAAGTTCCATGTGGGCCAACATCCGGCGAAATCAATATACAAACTGGTTTTAGAAATGTGTCGCATGCGCCGCTTTAGATAACTCCACGCTTCTGTCTATGTCAAGCACCTAACATGGAAAAAGCTACACGCTAATACGTTAGTCATTTTAATTCAACACTTGGGAGCCCTTACATTCCCGACAGCTACTGACATTTTGAAGGGAGACTTTACAGGTTAATAAAAGCAAGCAAACAAACCAAATAACTAGTGGACTAATTGTTCACAGAACAATTAGAGGTCTTTCCACCTTTGAATTTAATGGAAGTTTTATATTTTACTCTCTAAAATTGATTTTCAATCAAAAAGAATTTTAAGAAAATGGCCTGTAAGATAAAAAAAAGAAATTACCTTGACCTTTGATCTTCATTATATCTTCAAGGTTAAAAGTCAAGGGTCACATTGCAATTGACCCCATATATCTATGTATTAGATTAGAACTAGGCTTTGTAAGCTATAAGGATTAATAGTAATCGCTAAAAAATGTAAAGGGCAATAACTCATATATACGGTTATCAGATCCTTTCAAAATGAATAAAATTCAGTTGTATCTTAAGACCCTGAAGACATTAGTGAAGGTTGCGTTCATCTACGGTTTACAGTTTCAGAGGTAGTGATAGCAAGGTTTTTTGCACAAGGGGCAGTAACTTTTAAAAGGGTCAATCTTAGGGGACAAGAATAAAATCATTGAAATAGTTTTAAGAGTACATATCATTGATGCAAAGACATAAAGTATATATTGAAAGACAAAAGAGATATTAAAAGAGCTAAATTTCTCATTTTTAGAATGACCTTGACCTTGATCTTTTCATAAATTTTAAGGTCAACGGTCAGAGAATCTTATGCTGTTGGTCCCATCTCTCGACGGCTTCTCATTTTGAAATATTTTGATTGTTCATAAAATTCAAAAATTTTTCAGGGCAATAACTCATTGAATGGGTCAACAAATGCTTTCGCAATGAAAAGATTCAAGAGTCATCTAAAATAGTCGAAGACATTAGTGAATGTTTCATATTTTTATGGTTAACCTGTTTCGAAGGAGTAGCGATGAGAAGCATTTTTTTTTTTTTGCGAAAGGGGCAATAACTTTGAAAGGACTCATAGGTTATATTCAAATTTGTTCCTAACTTTTTATGGCCTTTACAATGAAAAAAAATCTTTTCGATAAATCTTGAAACAATAATCAACGGAAGAAAAACTAGATGCGTCATGAGACAGTAATACCCGCACTAAAGTGTTTGCCTCTTAATGCACACTCCTTCAAATTGTGCTTTACCAAAGAAAAAATCAATATAATTCAATAATTTACATAATACATGTATTCATTAAATCGAGCATCATATGACCATGTGACCCATGAGTCTCTCATAGGTATTTTATATTTTCAATTCATTACCAGTCTGAAATTAAACAACAGAATTTAATTGATAATGTAAATTACCGGTAAGTTTGATAAAAAGGGGGAAATAAATTTTTTTGTCCATAATTGAAACTTTTTAAATCTATTTTCTCAAATAGATGATCAACAAATAGTATTATTCAAATTTGGTGAATGTTTCAAAATGTGCAAACTTTTAAACTTTTTTTTATTTGGTTAGATAAAAACCTTCTCGAAAACTACAATAGACGAATTTCACATTCTGAAGAGATATCCCCCGTTGTTGACGTCACATTCAGTTACAAGATACAGAATTTTTTCCGGGAGGGAGGGGGATTTTCCTGAGAAGCAAAAGAAAAAAAAAGAAAAAAAAAGAAATTGGAGGGGTCGGTTTTCTAGGGTGAAGGACATCCAAAGTTATTTTTTATTTCCTTCAGTATATATTATAGTCCTATTTAAATAACTCAAATAATTCAAGGGGCATCTCCCTAAATCCACTCCTTGTCCCTGTAATGACATTTGATCATGTGATCTTAAATAGTAGGAAACTTTTTCATTTGACTATACATAATTTTGTTTCATGTGTTGGTATGTTATGTACATTTAATGGTATAAAGGTTATGAATCCCTGGAAGTCATCCCCACTCTCCTAATGAACTGGAAAATAAGACTGCATTAAATTAAATAAAAGTGCATCAATTATAAGAAAAATGCTTGACATTCTATTCATGAATTTGTGCCAACCTATCCTCCTAGAATTAGGAATTAAAATCATTCAAAGAGATGGACCACAATAAACTATTTGTATACTTTTTATTAACCTGTTTATCATGCATTTGAGGCAACAGGCCTTCAACTTTTGGAAACAGTCAATGCCAATTGTTTGCTTTGCCGCAAATGTTAATTATGGGGCTATAAACATGGTAAAAAATGTCATTTTTTAAACTTTTAGACATGTTGCCATGGTAACTATAACACATAGCAACCAATTTTTGCCTGATTTTAGTTAAGGGTATCAAAGACTTTTATCATAGAGAGTTTGGAGAAATTCTGAGACTATGCGTGCCACAGCTCCTATATAAAATTTCAAGTCATTACAGAGAATGGCTCTTAAAAAAAGATGATTTTAAAGTATATATAAATGTATATCTGTAAAAATAAGTATCACAATGTCACACAAATGTTCATAAATCCAATTTAAAGACAGAAGTGTTCCCTTTTGTTAATACCAAATGGTATGTAAGTGTTCAACTTTTTCTTCCAAAGATTTTCTCTATATTTGCGGTAAATGTCATTCTTGTACAGTTTTTCAATGCCTATTATATTATAATCTTCTACTGTATGTACACCTGAATTGAAATGAGTAGCCACAGGAACATTTGTTTCCCTTCTAATTAAAGACAAATTCAAAACATGTCTTTGATATAAACTATCATATATATATATATATATATATATATATATATATATATATATATATATATATATATATATATATATATATATATATATATATATATATATATATATATATATATATATATATATATATATATATATATATATATATATATATATATATATATATATATATATATATATATATATATATATATATATATATATATATATATATATATATATATATATATATATATATATATATATATATATATATATATATATATATATATATATATATATATATATATATATATATATATATATATATATATATATATATATATATATATATATATATATATATATATATATATATATATATATATATATATATATATATATATATATATATATATATATATATATATATATATATATATATATATATATATATATATATATATATATATATATATATATATATATATATATATATATATATATATATATATATATATATATATATATATATATATATATATATATATATATATATATATATATATATATATATATATATATATATATATATATATATATATATATATATATATATATATATATATATATATATATATATATATATATATATATATATATATATATATATATATATATATATATATATATATATATATATATATATATATATATATATATATATATATATATATATATATATATATATATATATATATATATATATATATATATATATATATATATATATATATATATATATATATATATATATATATATATATATATATACACTTAAATAAATAAAAACAGAATGCTGCAGTCCAAATTAAATAAAATCTTTACTGTTAGCGCTTTCAGCCATGTTGGCTTTTCAGACAGTTATAAAAAATTCAAAACGTGGCAACGTTCTTGACATCGTTTGAATTTTTTATAATACGAAAAAGCATTTTTTTGATTTTACAATATTTCACACTGTTTTTTTCAATCTAGAGCATAAGTAGAGACATCATGCCAAGTTTCATTTACAGTTCTATGTGAAATATCCTTAAAAAATGCTCCAATCTAGCCAAAACTGCACCCAAGTTTTGAGTCAAATTTTAGCATATTAACACATTTATACCATTCTAATCACCTTCATATCTTTAAATACATATAGTCAAATCATAATCAAGCACTTAATTGGGTCAATTTCACTTATTTTAAAAAATTAATGTATTTCCGCACAAAATATGACCACTTTTCACCCTCGAATTCATAGTTTCTCCAGAAATGACAAAAAAAATGAAGTTCACAAATACGCCGAAAGTAGTAAAATAAAAAAGTACTGATTATTTCCTGTCCACTGATGTATCATTCATGAAATTTGGACTATGAATGAGAAAGTTAAAAGCCTTTATAATCCTATATAGAATCATTTGTTTCAAAGCAAGTTTTATACCAATGTAAATTTACTCATCTATGATGTCACAATGACATCATAAAAATGGATAGCTCAATACATGTGTATCATTACTTTTCCTGTACTTTTCATTTAAGACAAAATCAGTGCTTATATACTATTATCTACTTTAAAAAATAAAAATATGTGGTGTTGCAGATTAAATAAATAGTTCAATAAAGTTGTTTTGTTTCCATGGTAACCTTTTTG